>NC_056522.1:36423049-36588049 GCF_019175285.1 Sceloporus undulatus | reverse complement strand
AACGCAACTGAGGTGGCTTACAACATTAAAATATACATTCCATACATAACTCCCAATCCCACCCTGCCCTAAAATACAATTAAACCATATACAATTTATAAACATATTTAAAATAATAACAACAGTAAACAAGTAAACAATAATTAAAGCAAAATCCAGGGTCAACAATTTAAATTCTTTTTTTTTTGGTGGCCGGGTATCTCTTCAGGAAAGGCCTGCCAGAAGGAGATCTGTCTTAACAGCTTTTTTGAAGCTGTTTAAGGTGGTAATATGCTAGATCTCATCCAGCAGGCCATTCCATAATCTGGGAGCGATAGCCGAAAAGGTCCTCTGGGCGATTGCAGACACCCTATTTTTTAAAAGTTGCAGCAAATCCCTCCCAGAGGACCTGCGTGCACGGGGTGGATTGTACAGAAGGAGGCTGTCTCAGAGATAAGTTGGACCCAAGCCATTTAGGGCTTTAAAGGTGATAACCAACACCTTGTACTGAGTCCAGAAATAGGCAGCCAGTGAAGTAATCTTAAAATCAATGTTCTATGGGCTCGGAACAGGCCACCGAGAAACAGTGGCCTGCTGGCGACCTAGTTTCCTCCACAGGGACAGCGCAGCCCGCAAATGGCACACCGTCACTGTGGAGGTAAAAGAACCCAGAAAAACTGGGTTCTTTTTCCAGTGCCGCAATGATGTTGCGAGTGTGCCAATGGCGCACTCACAATGTAAGTGCTGTGCAGCAATGTGTGAATACCACACGGTACTTACGTAACAATGGCGGCACCCATGTACACAGGGTGCCACCATTATTATGCCGCCGTGCCATGCTAGGGTTAGGGACCATGCACCGCTATGGCGCAAAAGGCTGGTGTGTACCATGCCATAGTCTCTTCTAGATGTACCAGAGACCAAATATATTAAGAAACTAAATTGTCTCCCTAGATCTAGGGAGTCTGGAGGAGTTGAGTCCCCCAAAACAGCTGTCAGAGGGCACACTTTGTCCACACCCACCATAGATGGATACACAATGGCCCGTTACAGACGGGCACCCTAGCACGGAATCAGTCCGTGCTAGGGTTAGAAAGGGGCATCTCTTCCAGACGCCCCTAACCCTACTATGGACTGAGTCTGTACGAAATGGCGGCGGCCATTCCACATGGTCGCCGGCATCTTGATGGAGCGGACGCACTGCGTCCACATGTCGCACCCCGGAAATGACGCTGCGAGTGTGTGCTTCGGCACTTGTGGCATCTCTTCCGGGTTGCAGGAAGGAGCGTGATTTTCGCGCTCCTTCTGTGCAGCGTCCAGGAACCGCGCTGTTTGGCTGTTGCGGTTCCCAGATGCTGCAACTGGCGGCGGCAGCAGACTACTGTTTTTCAGCCGTCTGTAACCCGCCAAAATCTACTCTAGAACTCCCAAACCATAAATACTGCTCTTGTACAAAACTCCCTCCATGTATTCAACGGAAATTTGATGGGTTTGATCCTTGTAGATTGGGCAATTACTACAATAAATTTCATCTAATAATGTTAAGAAGTAAGAAAGTCACCAACATTTCTCCCCCTTTAAAAAAAAATTAAAGACATATGACACAAAACTATTCCATTCATTTGTCTGAACTTTGGGGCTCGACAAACGGCCCCAAAAGAATGGCTTCCCATCACTCCTTTCAGTGCCGGATCACGGCCATGACAACTGCACGCCACACCCAGATCCGGCACTTTGCTGGCTCTAAATAGAAAGGCAAAATGTTGCTCTTTTTAGAGACAGCAAAATGCCGCCCTTGCAGTCACGGCCATGGTTTTTCAATGTTTCTTTGGCACAGTGTTTATAAATGCTGTGCCAAAGGAGCACTATGACACCCTCTGCCATGTAGTTGGGTGTGCAGCATGGTGCTGACATCAGGGCAGAATCAGGGCATGAAGCGTACAGTCACCACGCCCCCCCATGCCACCCCAATGTTGGCATTTCTAGCCAGTCTGTTTTGACCCTTTGTTAGGTTGAATCTTCTTATAAGGGGCTACCATGCCTGGAAATTCATCCAGCTGTAAACAGGAACCTGTTTGTTGAATTCCTGTGAGAGTCAATAGTAATGAAGATGTGAATTGCAGAATCAAAATTCAGTTTTTAGTGAAATGGCCTCTAAACCAGTCCTAGCCAAGCTGGGCTTTTTGCTGAAACTCTGAAATGGGATAGAAACGAAGCTTTGACATCAGAGTCCTTTGAAATTTCTTGTTTTTAGATGCCTTCAAGATGACTCCCGCTGATATATACTCTATTCTAGGGTTTTTCTTGGCAAGATTTATTCAGAGTTTTGCTTTTGCCTTTGCCTTTTTCTTAGGCTGAGAGAGTGTGACTTACCAAGGTCATCCAATAGTTTCCATGGATGAGTGGAATTTGAACCCTCCTATCCTGAATCATAGTTGAACCCTCAAACTATTATATTATGCTGCCTTTCTGAGTACAATTTATCATATAAAAACAGTATAAATTAAACTGGTGTTTGATCAGTAATAGTAGCAGTAATAGTGATAGAAAGAATTTTAGATATGATAGTTTTTAAAAAATTATTTTTAGAATTCATGGATGGTTACAAGACTGGGAACGGTAGGTTGCAGAAGCTTGCCAAGATTCACATTAGCTGCAGCAGAAATGTTTATTAAAATTCATATATTTTTTTACCAAGGAAATGAAATAGAAAAGATGGGTAGATCAGTAGTAAAGAGCATAATGGGAACAGCAAAGTGGTATAATGAGAATAATGCCATGGGATTATCTGTGGGCAAAAAGGAGCATAATGGGAATGAGATAGTATTAAGGACAAAAGGTTCAATCCTGTGAGATGGCGAGCATTCCCTGGGAAGTGGAGGAAAAGATTCCCCATAAGGTTTGTGGCAGCTGAAAGCCCTCAGCACCCATGTAGAATGAGTCCAGCAATCAGGGAATCCCATATTAAGGACAATGGCCCCATCCTTAGCTTTTATGAGATGCCAATTTAGACATCTTAGTGAAGGCTGGCATGTGGAAGTACTCCTGTAGATCCCAGCAGATCTAGACAGATTTTCACTTTGCACCTAAATGCATACCTTACTAGTATGTGATTCTGTTTGCATCAAATGACATCCTCGTGGTGTAGTATGGTGCTTTCATTTGCATTACTCATTGCCTGTTTCTATGTTGTTCTCTCCCCTCCAAGGCAAAAATTTCAGTATCTTCTGTGCCCAGTCATGTGACTTTAGGCTCGTAGTCTCTGGGGACACAAAGTTATGGTTACTTTATCTGCCACATTTATCCTGCAAAATTTGCTTTCTTACACACACCAATATGATGTCATATACTGACAAGAGACAGGCAAGGAGTGTGATGAAGAAGGAGGAGGAGTTTTGTGGAAGAAGGGGAAGAACCTAAAAAACCAGGCATAGGAATGGGAAAAAAACAAAATGAATTCCCATTAATCTCAATAAAATCTGATATAGAAGTCACAGGATTAATACCAAGATTTTGGACAGCGAACAATCATTGTTGTACATAGATGTTATCATTGGAAGGGACTGTAGAGGCCATCTAATGTAGAGGCCATCTAATGGGTTTAATGTGTCCCTTTTTGTAACCCAAGATGATTGTAAACTAGATCATGATTTCATCAGTTCCAGACAGTGCCTTTGCCTGCATGCTTGTACTCACTTCTTTGAGAATAAACCCCATTGAACTCAAAGGGACTTATCTCTGAGTAATATCAGCAGCAACAGCATGTACATTTCTATACCTCTTGTAAGTGAACTCAGCACTGTCTGAGCGGTTTACAATCTGTAAGTTAATTGCTCCCAACAAGTTGGGTACTCATTTTACTGACTTATGGAAGGATGGAAAGTTGAGTCAACCTTTGAGCCCCTGGGAGCGAACTCACAACTTTGTGGCTGCAGTACTGGCATTGAACCACTGCACCACCAGGGCTCCCTGGACATTTGTAGGATTGTTGTGTTCCACCATGATAGCTTTTTGTTAAAAGCGTATGACTTATGATGACCCCAAGGAGAATCTATCATGGTTTTTCTTGGCAAGATTTGTTCAGAGGTGGTTTGCCATTGCCTTCCCATGAAGCTGAGAGAGTGTGACTTTCCCAAGGTCACCCAGTGGATTTTATGACGGAGCTGGGAACTGAACACTCAAACCACTAAATCACACTGTAATCTCCAATAAGTTCACCTACACCAGCTCAAATGGCTATATTATTTATTTATGGAGTGTCTGTAAAAAGTAGATTATTTACTCTAAAAAAAATATAGCCATAAATCCCAATTGAATTGATATAAAGAGTTGGCTATGCTTAGCATAGAGGATAGAAGATTAAGGAGAGACCTCTTGAGAGATCTCTTCAAATATCTGAAGGGTTGTCACATAGAAGATAGAATCGCCTTATTTTCTGTTGCTTAAGGGAGCGGGTCTAGAAAAAATGAATTGAAATTACAAAGAAGCAAATGTTGACTTATCATTAGAAGGAACTTGCTAACTGTAAGATCTTCTTGACAGTAGAACCGACTGCCAGGGGAAAGAATTAGGCTTTTCTTTACTGTAAATATGGTTTAAAACAAACAATGGATGGTTATCTGTCAGAGATCTTGTAACTGCAGTGCAGGATTTCTGTTGGATTAGATGGCCTCTACAGTCCCTTCCAATGATAAATACTTCAATTCTGTCATCCCCATTTCCAGTATTAGTAAGACAAGGCACACAAGGAGAGGAGAGGGGAGGAGAGGAGGAGAAGACATCTGTGGTCAAGTAGAAATACCAGCACAGAGAGGCAACTTTGAAATACAACAGTGGAAATATCCAGAGGGGAAGAAGGAGGTTGAGTGTAGGGATGTCATGCTAATTTCAAACATCCAGTAATTTTAACAATTTTCTTCCCACTGTGAGAACATCTCTGAAATCTGCACAGTTTTCTAAGACTATTCACAATTCAGGACTAATTCTGTAAAAAAATTGCACAAGTGTTTGGGAAGAAATATTATTTCTGGGAAGAAATACTGTTTTATTGTGCAGAAGATGCTTTTTTCTGTGCAGAAAAAACCATGCAGATTTTGTATAGAATAGTCTCATGTTGTGAAAATTTTTGTCTGTCCAGGATTTTTCTTATCCTTTCACTAGAGGTATATATTTGTTT
Organism: Sceloporus undulatus; assembly: GCF_019175285.1. Lineage (NCBI taxonomy): Eukaryota > Metazoa > Chordata > Lepidosauria > Squamata > Phrynosomatidae > Sceloporus > Sceloporus undulatus. Next base: position 36,582,894 of record NC_056522.1, on the reverse strand, counting down.
GATTGTTTTCTTTATTATTTTCAAGAATTCTTTTGATTCCTATTTAAATGTTTCCATTATAGAAGAGAAAAAGAAAGAATAGACAGAATGAGAATGTATGTACCAGATGAGCAAAGAGAGGACAAACAGATTTTGACAGAATATTTAGAAGCAATACAAAGGATACTCTTGGCTGAACTGTCTCCTGCGAAAGTGTGTGAGGAGAAGTATGTGGTGACTTTCAGGAGGATCCATCTATCTCCCAGAAAAATACACTCAGTGACATCATGATGCAACTTAATTTGTAGTGGCATTCTGCCCTAGGGACACATCAGGAGCAGCTGACAAGCCACTTTACATAGGAGCAAGACTTCTTTTATTGCTAAAAAGAAAAAGAAAAAAAACTTCTGGCACCTAATATTTAATATAGACCCAAGAAAAAATGCAATTTGTTTTCCCCCTATTATCTTAGGCTGCATCTACACAGCATGAAATTCTGGGAGCTGTAGTTTTTTGAGATATTTAGGCTTCTCTGTTAGAGAGCTCTGGTGCCACAATAAACTCATTTTATTAGCTCTCCTGTATTTTTTCAAATATTTTGAGTTCATGGCTGGTTCAATCTTTGTATCTAGAGTCTGCGGATATTGTGGAACCACAACAAACTGGTTCAAGGAAAATTCAGGGCACACAGGGCAATTGATTGAATGAGGGCATGAACAACCATTTTGGTTGCATCAAAAGAAAGAAAAGGCCAAATTTAATAGATATTATAAATTTAATAGATATTGCTGATAGAAGAGACACTGTTTAACAATTGATTGGCTGTGGAGTGAGAAAGAAAGCAAAGAATCAAGAGATAAAACCAAAGTTATGAACTTGAATTGTGGTAGTGGGGAGCCAGTATAATGATCACCTAATCAAAGAGAAATGAGCTGATAACAGACCTGGGAAGGAATACAAAAACTTGGTTTTATCAGAATCTACTATTAAGAAATGAGAATTAGTCAGGATGATTTTCACATGAAGAATCAAAAATGCTAATTAGTGAAGAAGGGAAATAAGGTAAAGGATGATAAAAATGAAGGTGGGTGACAGAAAGACAAACAGGAAATTTTAACAAGTAACATCAAATACAAATGGATAGGACAAGCAAGTAGTTGAGTAAGTGTACTACTGTATTGTATATCTTAAGCAGGGGTAGGCAACCTTTTTGTCCCTCAGACAACTTAGGGGGCCGAAGCAAAAAATAAAATAAAAATAAAAATAAAAATAAAAAAATAAAAAATTAAATAATTTAAAAAATAAATTAAATAAATAAACCGGGACAAATGTAGGACAAAAATTTAAAATGGAGGACACTTTTTAATAAACAAAATGGAGGACACGCAAAAAAAATCTGCTGATTTTGTAAAAAATGTTAATAGAAATGCATGTTTCTGAGGCTTCCATAGACAATTGTCCCCCCTTGCTCCCCCTTGCCCGCTGCTTGCCCCCACTTGCTCCTCCTTGCCCCCTTGCCCGCTGCTTGCCCCCACTTGCTCCTCTTTGCCCTCCTTGCCCGCCGCTTGCCCCGCGCACTTCCGCTGAAGGCCAAAGGCCCTGCGCATCTGCGCAGGAGGCCAAAGGCCCTGGTGGCAATCTGAGGCAGGGCCAGGCGGGGACCGGTCCCTAGGCCTCGGCGGGCCACATGTGGCCCGTGGGCCGTAGGTTGCTGGCCCCTGATCTTAAGCATGGAGCTCACCTCCCTTTTCCCCATGGAATGGGTGATCATCATTGTCAGCCCTGGGCTAATTGACCCATGCAAGATTTTGATTATTGTGCACTTTCTAGAGTCACAGATTATTTTGTAAACTGACTCCTGTGAAAAACATTGCACCTGGAGATGGATCTGGGTTAGTGTTGTGGAACATATGCTTTTCCTGCAGAAGTCTCAAAGTTTAAACTCTGACATTCTCAATGAACCAGGTAGCAGGTGATGTGAAAGACTTCTGCCGAAGACCCGAGACAGCTACAGAGTAGACAATGGCGCTATACAGACCACCCAAAAAGGGCGATCTGCCGGTGTCTTGCTTTGCTGCGTGAGGGAGCTGCAGTGGACAAACCGCATGACTCCCTCATGCAGCAAAAAGGACCCGCAAAAAGCAGGTCCTTCTTGCGGCGCCGGGACGTGTGGATGCTAAGCGTTCATCGTGTCAAAATGACGGTGCCCGTGTAAACAGGCCGCCGCCATTTTGCCGCCACCAGTGTGTACTAGGCTAACCCTAGTACGTACTAGAGATAGGGAGCGTCTGAATGGTGCACGCTCCCTAACCCTACTGCCGCCGCCACCACTGTATCCCGCCATTATTATCTTATTTGCTCAAATAATACAATGTTGTTCCTATTCTAGGGGAAGATTTGGTTGCACATAATAATGTGTGATGGCTTGATCACAAAAGCTTTTGATCATGTTAGGCCACAGTGATACAGTGATGGGCCTGTAGATGCGAACACTCTTGAACCCACCCACTCTTCCCATTGAGCACATATTAGATGTAAGAGACAATATGGTACAACAGCACTGCTTGCATACCAGCAAGTGAGCTGAAAGATTTATATCCCTCACAAAAACTGTATATGTACAGACATTTTTCTCATATCAGCTCAGACTATTTTATCCGTCTAGAGCAGTGTCATCCTTTCTGTCTGGCAATGGCCTTATGTGAATCTCAGACAGAAGGCCTTTCACATCATGTTCTACCAAGCCTTTTCAATTGGAGATGACAGGAATTGAATATTCTACCTGCAGCATACAGTATGTGCTATACAGTGCGGAGCACTATGTTCCATTCTCAAATGCCGTACCTTTTCACACAAATCATTCTTACAAAGGTATGGCCAGCCTTTCTCACACAAACTAAATTGGCCTTCTCTGGGTGTGTTTCTCTGGATGAGATGATCTGGATGGCTTTGTGCTAAGAAAGAGCTTCTCCCATTGTATGAGGATGCTAGTTTAGTATTTGTAAGAAGCATAGTCTTACCTGAAGCATCCCCAGTCCTGTGAAACTGTTTCAAGAGACATTTTCATGATTCCTTTGTCTATCTTCCAAAAACTGGGTAAACTTATTTTTTGTTCTAGTTGACCTTTAAGCGTTGGTTGTTGTTTTGCTCTCACCTTATTTTGAGGTGGAGGTAGGGACTCTACCTTTCCCCCTTTTTTGTGATAGGAATCTTCATATATATGAATTGTGGGAGCTGGAGTCTCAAAGGGAACATTTCCAAGTTGTACATATTATGCATTATGGTTATCCAGCTGGAAGTTGCCAGAGATGGATAAATGCAGCCAGACTTTCTATCTTGGAAAACCACATCTATGAGAACCACAAACAAAAAAGTTAGCTGAAGCTAATAAAAGATATTCTGTACTACTGAGGCTACTTGGGTTTTTGATTTACTAGCTGGATCTAGAAGAATTTCCAAGTCGAGAACCTGTCTTTAGGGGAATAAATCTCAACCAGAACAGGTTGAATGTCATCTTCCTCAATCTAAGAACCATTTACCTATCATTCCTTTGTCATGGTGGAACTGAGTTTTAATTTATTGGCCCATAGCTAGGCTAACACTGCTTCCAGACACTAGTTCAACACCTCCACAGTTTCATCTGGCTCAGCTGACAGGGAGAAAGACCTCTGTCTGTCTTCATAAAATCACTGAATTGGAAGGGATCTCATAGGCCATTGAGTCCAACCCCACTCTCAGTTCAAGAATTCCAACTACAGTATCCCCATCAGATAACTACCCAGACTCTTTTTGAAGACTGCATACTGATGTCTTGTCTTCCAAATCTCTGGATACATCCACTCAGGAGGGGTAAGTAAAAAGACTTCCATGACCATCCAAAGCAACACAATCCTGTAAATTGGAAAAGAACAACCATACTGCCCACTCACATCTCACAGAATGGTTCAGTGGTTGGTGACATTAAAAGCCACAAAGAGGTCAAGAGCTAGATGGCTTTCTCTGGACAGATATTACCTGCTAGGGAGACCAAGCCTTCTTAGGACATTTGTTGTCGAGGTCTATTTAGAGTTTCATGATTTACATAAATATAGCTGGCTGCATTTTCCTTATCAATCTATCCTGGTAAAAACAACACCTGTTGAATTTCTATCTATCACATTCCCTAACCTTGTTGAAATAAATCTGCAACTTTGCTGCTGACTCATTCCTGATTGCAGGGAAGATCATAGCTTATTCAGGCAGTTAGGCTCAAAGTTATATCTAAAAGGTGCAAACTACTGTATTCCCCAAAGAACCTCATAGATGAAAGACCTTTAACTGCAAAATGGGCAATTACCGCAAGCCTCCCAGAAAAGTAAATAAATAAGTAAATAATAAACTCACTCCTTTTCAATGTTTAACATTAAGTGATTCCATATTCATATTTTTAGTAGCATATACTAGTGGTCCAACCTTTAGTGTACTGTATGTACTTTTAATAATCTCCATAAAAGCCTGATTTCCAATCCCTAGGCTCAAGCTGACAGTGTAAATAAAATCACCCAAATCCACAGGGTAAGAGAAATGAAAATGACAAGGATTAAAATTTTGTCAAACCTCTTTCTTTTTAAAATTCTGCTTCTCTTCCAATTGGATCACGACCCTCTGTGTGCACAGCTTAAGACCAGACGGTCTGCTTTCACTTTTATTCCACTCTGCAGCAGGCTTACAGTATTTAGTGAAAGTCTGTAAAGAATGTGTGCTGTGTAGAGAGTTAATACCATAATCCCCTATCGTTGGGGTCAAACTCTGAATAGAGCAGAAGAATTAGAAAATATGTTACATACAATGGCAGGAAAAATGCATCAGCATGGTGTTCTGCTAACACAAGCATTCATTACCCACAAGCAAATGGCTATGAGGTAATAGAGTGCATAAAAAGATATGTGTACTTCAAGTCCAGTCTGCATGCTGTTATATTGAGAATGGAAGACTTTGAGGGAGAGTTTAAATACTACACATACATACACACACATATAATAGTATTTCCCTATCATCCTTTGGAGAAGCAGCTTTAGATTGTTTTGTCTTGTTTGGAAATAACCTTTTTACCTTTGTAAATGTGCTGGGCTGTATCAATTCTTTTCCTTCTCCTTTGGTATGTGATCTATGTATTCTGTAGTTCCAAAGACCAAAGAATTTCCAAGATTGTATGCCTTCTTCAAATATTATAAATTCCCTACATACAGATATAAAAGGGATTCCTGGTTAATAAACCAGGTCAGCCATCTGTAGACCTGAAAATATTGTGACAGCATGTAGTCCGTGTTGGCATTGTTGGAAAGAAGCTGGTGACATTGTTGGAAAGAAGCTTTTTCACCACAGTGAGCAAAAGACCTTGCTCCTAACCTTTGCTGCAATCCGGTATGGCCCAGGAAAACACAGTAGTTCCACATGCAAATTTGTCCTAGGTTCAGCCATATACTGCACTCCCTGGACTTGATATCGAGGCTCTGAAGCCCACGCACCACACGGCCATTCCATGCCCCATGGGGAGCAGGCAGGATCAGAGAAGTGTCTGAGAAAATCTGGTTTATCAATGAATTGTTCATTTATATCCCCATAGGCACATTCCCACAAATGATTACATCAGTACTGAGACTGCTAGAGGATCCCAACAGACCTCAATGCTGCTGTAATAATTTTGCATCTGGCTTTGGGTACATAGCCAGATACTCCTCCAATCCTGTCCTCATCCCATGTGGCATGGATGGCTGAATGTGAGGGGTTTTTTTTGGGGGGGGGGAGTTCAGAGGGTGTACAATAAGGGCAGGTGTATCAACCTCCAAAGAACCCCAAGAAGGCATACATAAGGGAAACTTGGACATCTGTATGCCACTAATAGGATGCCAACCACTGACTTTCTGTGAGATGGAATCATTTTTAAACTGTTTGCCTATTATTGTTGTTATGTGCCTTCAAGTCAAGTCTGACTTATGACAATCTTATTATAGGGATTCCTTGGCAAGATTTATGTAGAGAAAGTTTGTCATTGCCTTCCTATGAGGTTAAGAAAATTTGACTTTTAACTTCCTGTAGCAGTGACTCAGCAGTTAAAATGCTGACTCTGATGATTGCAAAATTGGCAGATTGGCAGTTCGAGGCACAAGTGATGCATGACAGAATGAGCTCCTGTCACTAGTCCCAGCTTCTGTCAATCTAGCAGTTCGAAAGCATGTAAATGTGCAAGTAGATAAATAGGTACCACTTCAGTGAGAAAGTAACAGCATTCTGTGCAGTCATACTGGCAACATGACCACGGATTCATCTTTGGGTTTTGACAACAATGGCTCTTTGGCTTAGTAATGAAGATGAGTACCGTCCCCTACAATTGGTTATGACTAGACATTCATGTCAAAGAAAAGCCTTTACCTTTAAACTTAGGTGGGATACAGACTGCCCAAAAAGAGTGGTCTGCCTGCGCCTTGTTTTGCTGTGCGGCTCCCTCGCTATCAGAATGTGGGACCAGAATCCAGGACAATCAACAAGTCACCTTTATGTAGAATAAACAAAACTTTATTGATAGTTCCAAGATCAGCAATTCCATTCCATTCAGCGTTTAGGCTGAGACTGACCCCTCCCCGCAAAAGCAATATGTAAAACCCCAAGCTTGTCTACTCCACCCCTGCCAAAAGCCCATGCAGCAAAATCCGCACCTCTTTCTCACTGTTATTCATCCCCCCATCACTCCCCCCTTAGCTTCTATCCCTCTATGCTCAAAGCTTGCATTCCAAGCCTCTGAGAGAGGCCTTCAAGGACACTAGATAACAGCCACCTGGTACCACTCTGTGCTATATCTAAACTAGCCATAGGAAAAGCATCCCAATCCCCATCATCCCCACACAGGTAAAATATATATCTGGTAGAATACAACCAGGATTCTAACACTCGCTCAGCAAAAAGAACTCTGAAAAAGCGGGTTCTTCCTGCGACACTATAAGGACATCGCGGTACACTCATGATGTCCTTATGGGGATGTGATGTACAGAAAAATACAATAACAACAACAATAAATGACAGTGCATGTGATTCTGTCCCATCTGTTGTATCATCTCAGTAACTCTGTAAGATGAGGCTACTGCCACACTGCAGAATTAATGCAGTTTGACACTGTTTTAACTACCCTGACTCAGTGCTATGAAATCCTGATATTTATCTTTTGTTTTGGCATCAGAGCTCTCTGACAGAGAAGGCTAAATAGCTCACAAAACTACAAATCCCAGAATTCCATAGCATTGAGCCATGGTAGTCAAAGCAGTGTCAAACTTCATTAATTCTGTAGTGCAGAAAGTCTGAGTTATATTGAGAGAAAGTGATAGACCTAAGCCTCACCTGGTGAGTTTGGGGCTTTCAACTAACTCCTCCTGTTCCTTTTCCAAATGTGAGACCTGGCCTTGGGACACCCTAGATATTTTTACAGCATAGGTATCCCTCCAATTTTTCCTGGCTATTGGCTGTGCTGAGGATTCCAAGGCTGAGACAGCTACTCTAGTTTGTCTTCTAAACAGGCTTTGGTTTTCAGATGGAAGCAAATACTGAGAAGCTGTGAGTCATGTCTCATAGATTTCCAAAGTCTAAATTGCCAGTTAGAGAGCATTAGTCCAATTTAAATTAAATGATATATACTATAATAACCCAGTATCATGTAGATTGCCACAGTGTTTCTCAGGCTACCTGATGTGGGGAAACAGCTATTATTATTTTAACAGTGTGACAGGGACAATCTATTGGTGCCCACTGAGTACAGTGGTTTCTAACTTTCTTGAAAACTTGACAGGAGTCAACAGTCAATGGTTCAAGGACCAGCACTGATACAAAGACCACCATTTGGAGTAGTATTGGCTTAGCAAATAGATTACTAACCAATGCTGAAGGTGTGTGTGAATCTTTCATTTTGCCTCTGTGTTATAGTGGTTATGATGACAAATCCATTGTTTTAACATGATCATTGTAGCTTTGTAGTACAGTAGTCCAAATACTAAGGGGAAATATTTCACTCAAAGGATAACCTTCTGCAGCTGTTGCTTTAGAACTGAGTTTTGCGATAAGAAAAGAAAATGTATTTAGCTTCACATTAGAAAAATTATCTGTTTTCACTAGTACATTTTACTCTGTAGGAGGGTGGGTCTGAGTGAGCTATTCCCATTAGTATCATAAAGCATATTTTCACTTATGTTTGGTATTTGGCTAGTTTAAATGGGAAAGAAAAATAATTATCCCTCTACCTTTAATTCGCTGAAATTGCCAAACCTTCTGTGAAACTCTATGCTGTGATGAAGTTACAAAAGAAATTAGTCACTCAAGAAAGAGATGAAGAACAGAAGTGTATAATTTACTGAAATGAGCAAGGCATGCAGCTTGTGTTCATCATAATTACAGGCATTTTCTAGTTTGGATGCATTAATGTTCTTCTTTTCCTTGGTCCAGAAACTGGAGTCAAGAGCAGCCTCCTGCTCTCAGGTGTGCTGAGTGGGAAAGAGTCCATTCTAGAGATGTCACTCACTCCCAGGACTTTCCATAAAATCCAACAAATACTGTGCTACTGTTCAAAGTACAATCAAGATTTCTTCTGGATGCCAAAAATAAGTCAATAGTTTTGTGGTGTGTCTACATCAGCTGCTTACTTAATCCTGGGGCAGTCCAGAGCATTATGCCCAGATTGGCCCAAGACTGACTACAATGACAACCACATGCAATGGGCCAAATCTGGTGTGACAGCATGTTGTTGTGCACATGTGCCCACTGGGCGAACACCACATCCGCCCTGATGGCCTGTTCCTCTTGATGCCACAGCTGCCACCTTGCCAGCCAAGCATCTACCTGAGAGAGCCTGGCAGTCACCAATGCTTCATCTAAGGCGAGAATGGGACACTCAGCCATTTGATCAAAAAGGAAATGGTCACTCTACCTTTTCCTCGTTGATCACACAGGCATGCAATTCTGACCTCAGAAGAAGTGACAGAGATGGTCAGGCACCTGCAGGGCGCTGCTTGACCAGCAAGGCAGTGGCAGCTCTGAACAGCATTTGCTGTCTAGACAATTGGAATGGGTTGAATTGGACCTGATCCAGCTGTCCAGATAGCCAAGAGAACTGGAGGCATTCTGGAGCTATGTGCAGAGTAAACCACCAGTTATTTTAAGATGGAATAACTGCTTAGTACAGTGATGTTGCTGTGGATGTTGCTATATATAATATGGGCAGATTGCACTGGGAGCAGGATGAGTCTGGTGTATATTTTAGTGTAGACTAGCTGTTGGAAGCAATGAGTGAAATATCACTTTGTAGTCCAGTGTATCACTTGATTCAGAAGTAAGGATGCCCTGGCTATCTTCCTGCCTATAGTCCTGAAAGGCCATTAACTATCTCATACAGCGATGTTTGTGAAAATCTTACTTTTTTTAAAAAAAAAATCTTGATGACAAAACTAATTTAAAGTGGCTTTTAAAAATAAAATACGGTACAACAAAACAAAATGCACAAACTGCAATTGAGTACTTTAAAATGTGAATGTTATAAAGAATTCTAAAAATGATGAAAAAGGCACCCCGTGAACTGTCCCCTTTCCACACACACTCCAAAATGGGGACCAGGGAAAGGAAAATAGCAGTTCCAGACTCATAAGGTTTCCCACCCAGCCCCAGTTGAAGGTGTTCCAAAACAACTAGGAGCATTCGTACAGTATCTGGCACAGGTGTAACTACTATGGGTGGAACAAAATGAGTGCCTATGCAAATTCTACCCCCCCCCCCAGTTTTTCTTCAGTTCTCAGTTATCTAGCATTGTTTTAATTGAAAACTCCATTTGAGCATTTAGAAATACAGTTTAGGCATCTGAAGAAAAGGGGTAGGCAAAGCCCTTTTGTAAAGGGGAGCCAGCATGGTATAGTTTTGAGCATTGGAATAAGACACTGGGAGACCAGGGTTCAAATCCCCACTCAACCCTTGAAACTCACTGGGTGACTGGGCATCACAATCTCTCAGCCCCAGATAGGTTTGCCTTAGGGTCGCCATAAACTGGAAATGACTTGAAGGCATACAACAGCAACCAAACTAGAAAGGGAGTGCAAACATAGTAAATATAAGACTTCTAGGTGTGAATGGTCTTCCCTGTTTCACTTTCTGGATTGGGACCAGGGAAAATGCACCCCCAGTAGCTACACTCATGTTACCTAGTTACAGCAATTTTATACCACATTGACTGCTACGGCTCCTTTCTACAGACCTGTGGGATTTATACTTTGGTGACATCCTTATAATTTTCTGCTGGAGTCTTCTTGTGATCTAGTTGAGGAGCATTGACAAGAGCTATCTAGGCAGAGAATTCTTCAGCAGATTATAAATCACAGACTTCTGCATGATGGAGACATGACACTTAAAGTGGTATCAAAATGATATAATGATATCCTATTGGATAGTTTTTAATTTTTTGATGTTTAATCTTTTTTTATGGGTTGATCACTGTTTTTATGATTGGGGGAGGGTTGGGTTTTTTGGGTTTTTAAATAGTAATTTTTAATTGTTTGATGTTTTATTTATACTGTTGGATTCCGCTTTGATTCCTTTGTGAAAAAGTGGAATAATAATAATAATAATAATAATAATAATAATAATAATAATAATTACAGTGTAGTGTAAAAAACAGTCTTGGCTTTGGTCAAATACCAGAACCCATAAAGTACTGGGTGTAGTGACCTTCAATTGAGAGGGTTTTTGTCTTGTCACACCATGTCTGTGAATAAGACATGTCACAAGAAATACAGTCACTAGGAGTGGAATTCTAGAAGATTCTATGGAAGGAAATAAAACAATAAGAGAACATGACAAGAAGAGAGATTAGAAAGGAGAGATCTGACGGACTAGCTGTGGCATAGGACAAGGGTGGACATACTCCAGGCTTATGAACTTCTCATTTTTATTGCAAAAAACCCAAAGATTCATCAATGGAAGCTGTGTGGATCTAAGAATTCGGGGTTCCAGAGATTGTTTTACTGCAATTGAATAGAACATGTAGTTTTTTATTTAAAAAATCCACTCTTGGATAACTCCCCCTACCCCACCCACCCCCAGACAAAGTCTCTTCATTTCACTACAATTTAAGATGGGGGTGGCAGTGAGCCATTTTGTTACTGCTATTGTTAAGTTAGAAATATTCGGTGACTTGAATATCATACAAGAACATGCCAGGAGATTCAAGCAGATCTTCTGCTCAGTCGTTCCAAAGAAAGTGGCCTGAAGGATGTGTTTGTATCAAATTGCTGAAGCTAAACAGACTTCGGTGCAGATAGAAAGATGGTGTGGTGGTTTGAGCATTGAACTATGACCTAGGAGACCAGGGTTTGAATCCCCACTCATCCTTGAGCAAGTCACACTTTTTCAGCCTCAGAGGAAGGCAGAGGCAAACCCCCTTTGCACAAGGTTTGCCTTATGGTTTTAATCTGTTTTAAATTTTTAGTCTGTTTAACTGCTATGAAAGTATTTAATTTCTAACCCTAACGTTGGCTTGAGGAGAGAATAATGAGAAAAAGTAATTGGAACTACATAAACAAGTTCAATGATTCTTAAATCTACAGACCAAGTCGAATTACTTTTTATGGTAACAATGAATTATTTAGTTAACAATGGGGCTGTACAGACTGCTCCAAAAAGGCGGGTCTGTGCTGCCCATTTTTGCACTGGATTGGGGCCAGGGCAGCCTGACTGGCAGCCCTGTGGCCCCAATCCGGCGTTTTTCTAGGCCACAGAGAAGCGGGAAAATGCCGCTTCTCTGTGGCCCGGAAAAGGGTTGTTCTTGGGGCTTCATGCCCCCAGACACCCCAGCGCTAAAGAGGAGAAAGGGGCGTCCCCTTTCTACTCTGCATCATTGATGCAGCCATTGGTGCAGCCACGCTAAGGATGTGCGCACCCAAAAGGAGCTCCAGAATGGAGCTCCTTTTCAAGCCACTGTTAAGGTGCAATAAGTGCCCTCCAGCAGTGTGGTGACGTGTCCTGTGTGATGGGCTCTTTGGACACGTCACACAGGACATGTCTTGGATGCACACCTTGTGTAGACAGGGCCACGCAATCACCCACATGCGCTAGGTTTCGGAAGCATGTAATTATTGCACATTCCCGAACCTTAGTACTGGCGGCGGCACACCACTTTTGGGCCATCTGTCTCGACCCATAAATAAGAGAACCCACATGGTGTGGTCATTTGAATATTGCTCCAGAGACGAGGGCTTGAATCTTTGCATGGCAATGGAAACTTCCTGGAAGCAACTTTGGGCAAGTCTCTCAGCCACAGATGAAGGCAAAGGCAAACCCCCTCTGAACAAATCTTGCCAAAAAAAAACCTCCCTATGATAGTTTCACCTTAGTGTCGCCATAAATCAGAAATAATTCAAAAGCACACAATAATAACGAAGAAATCATGAGGAAAGTTATCTTTGGGCCCTAACAGACAGGGCAAAATAAAACTGCTTCAGGTCACTTTGGAGGTATGCTGCTTAAATGACACACACATTTTAACGAAGCCAGAAGCTGTACCAAAGCTGTACTCTAGTCCTTAGGACTGGAGCATGGCTTTGGCATGGCTTACGGCTTTTTAGGACTCATGCAGTATTTAAACAGCATACATCCAAAGTGACCCGAAGCAGATTTATTTTGCCCTGTCTGTTCGGGCCCATAGATACCATGACAAATATCATTAACATGATATGGAGGGACCTTCTAGTTACATGATATGGACTGAGATCATTTAACTTGAGAGCTATCATGGTTTTAACATGGGACCTTCTGCTTACAACATATTAGATCATAACATGTGGATAGCAATACATATTATCCTTGCCCCTATACAAAATCATAATGTGATCCCTCCCCCAATATATTCTTTCACATACCTAGATCATGTTCTTATACAAGTGCATCTGTCTGAATGAATAATACACATGATGTAGTACCAGACAGTGTTGCATTCCATGTTGTCTTGTTGGGGAGCCAGGCACATGCATTATTTATGCTGGCAAGTGTTTTGCGCATTTATGGGGACATTAGTGAAAGCCATCCTTTGCATAAGAAATGTAAGGGGAGATGCTGCCCTTTGTATATAAGGCTCTATTTTTTTTTTCTCCCTTGCTGGAAAACAGAAAAACCAAAGCAAATATCTAGTAGTTTACCGGATGTCATAGTATATATATTTTTATAGTGGTCTCCTCAGTGACAGTTACATTGTTTAAGGAATGACCATCAGCAAATGAATAATGTATACCATTTATAACTATGCAAACATCGAAGTAATTATAATTAATTACTTGTGATAACTAATAATTACAGTCATAAGATTTAAAAAATGCTAATTACTGTTACAGTTTTAAAGCAGTAGACGTTGGCTTTCTCATTTCTCAAAAGAAACTACAGGCGGTGGTTTTTTGTTACTCCATTTAAAAACAGAATCTCCTAGAAAACTGCTGGCCTGTATTACAAAACACACTTTATTCCCAGTCACCCCACCTGGTAATAAAGGTTTAACTAGATTTTCCAGTAACAAAGATGTAACTAGTGTAGTTTAAGTGTTGGGCTAGGACTCTGGGAAACCAAGGTTCAAGTCCATACTTGTCCATGGGAAGCTACTGGGCAAGTCACACTCTCAACATAAAAAGAAGGCAATGGCAGACCTCCCTCCCTCCCTCTTTATAGCCTGCCTTTCTCCTAGACTGGGATTCAAGTCATCTCACAAAAGAAAATTACAATAAGAACAGATATAGTTAAAACACACAAAATTGAGAATAAAATGGTATTAAACAGTACCTGAATTAAAACCATTTAAAAAAAAATCTTAATTTAAAACAATGATTAACATATCATATTGCCTATAGGCTTCTGTTGTTCTGCGATCTTTATGTTTTTTGCAATACTGTTTACTGTCATATTCACACTTTTTCATTTTTCTGTTTGGATTCCCCCTCTACCCACTTTCTGATTCCCACTTGGTGAAATTCTGATTTACCTTTGCTGGCTGGCAAAAGTTGACAATAATAGGCTAAATGGACCAATAGTCTGATTTGGCATAAAGCATATTTCTATGTATCTTTAGTTTTTGTGTTAGCAGAATGAGAACATGTAGTAGCTGGTAAGTGGATTTAACCCTCTGAAATATCAGGGAGAACACAGTTTACCCTGGAAGGCAATCACACTGACACTCTTCACTTGGAAAAATAAGAAAAATACTATTTATAGTACGTTACTTTAGGAAGATTTTCTTGATAGTAAGAGCCATCTACCAGTGATATACGCTGCCTTGAAGTGTGGTGGAATCTTCTTCTTTGGAGGTTTTTAAACAGAGGCTGGGTGGCCATCTGTTGGAAGTACTTTCATTGTTTCTTCCTGCATGGCAGGGGGGCTGGACTGAATGGCCCTTGAGGTCTCTTCCCACTCTATGATTCTAAGTAGTACAGTACCATAAAAACCCTTCTCTTGTTAAAAATCAATCTCTGAAGGCTTGCTGAGAAAGAACCTGCTACTGAAAAGACAACAAAGAAGGAATGACCCTATTTCCCTTAGGGAGGGAATTCCAAAGTGTAGGGACCAGCCACAGAGAAGCCCCATGTTTCTACTGATGATTCCTGTGATGGCAGTGGGATAGATGGAATTGCCTTCTTGCCAAAGATCTGAGAGCTTTAGTATGCCTGTATGGAATGATATGGTCATTCAAATAGCCTAAGCCAGAGCTTCTGAATAAATCTTTTGAAGAATCCCTATGATAGGGTTGCCATGAGTTGGAGTCTACCTGATTCCAACTTAATAACAAATTCTATTACAGTTGTAGTTTAACAAACAATAATTTCACTCCTTTTGTGGTGTAACAATAACTGTGTAATTACTTTTGTAACTATGGGGATGTGGCCTCACTAAATGATGGTGGAGGGTATCATATGGTCACTCATGCCATGCCTTATGCTGTTGTCTTGTCCTCTGTTGTGGCTGTAGAGGCAAGTGTGAGGGAAGAAGAATGTATTTTGTATCACAGTGTGGTTCCCCCCACCACTTAAAAATAACTCAGTAACTCGTACTAATTCAGTTACTTTTGGAAAATATAACATTAAAAAGTTTTTTAAATGTACATATACACAAATATGCACATACATATATTGACAACAAACTACTTTCCAGGGATCCTTGAAGAACAACTGTAAAACTAATTAACATTAAATTAAATTACTAAGCTCTGCAGAGAGATAGCTCGCTAGCTAGAGTTAGGGTTGTACCTATTTGAGGCCCAAAATGCATTGGTGCAGCTTGCTAGGGGGGCACAAAAGTGAAAACCATCTCCCCCTTTCAGTTGCCCACTCTTGATATACATACTTGTTTAAATAAATTAATTGTGCTAGAACGGATTTGGCTTTCTCAATGCAGTATTGGAGAACTTCAATTAATCAGACAACAACAACATGATCACAATTGAAACCAGGTTTCATTTTAAAAATTCAGTACACTCAGATAAAGTCACGTAGAGCCATATTCTGTTGTTCGTATTGGGATTCACAATTGCCAGGCAAAATGCGGATAAAGTGTCCGATTTTCCTTGAGGCAATCCAGAAAGTGCAGGAAGGGAATAACTTGCTATCTTTTAAAAGCTAAGAGGATGAAGAGAGAAACTTCAGTGCTTTGCATATATTTCCTTTTACAGCATGCCATAAAGATTAAAAATACATTGTACGCAAGTGCAGTATTTAATGTAGCACTTTAATTACATTCAAGTGTGTTGCTAAATAGTCTTGAGAAAACCTTAATGACCAGCTGTTCTCCCCTCATCCCATATGTCAGAAATGGTTTGAGAAATCACATTCTGGGACAGTAAGGTTGTATAATTAGACAGTGTATAGATAACACGTTGAGTTTTCCCTCTTAAACTGTGCCCCCTCCTTTTCATGAGCATATTGCAGTTTGGTGCCAGGTTGGCACAAATCAGTTATGCCTTGTGCCAAACAGCAACTGAGATATACAAACTCAGAGAGATGTTGTGATTGTGCCATTATCTTTTTTTATTATTTCTTTTTCATCATTAGGACTGGATCCCTTTTCTTTTAATGTTATGTAAGAGCTACTCTTCTCTGGCTGACAAATAAGCTGAGTAAAATAAGGACTATACATTTTTAATAGTCTCTTCATAATGCAGTGTGCATAATCAGCAGGAGATGTTACTCCAGCTCAGCATCTAAACCAAGGTGCATCATTCCAAGACTAGTTTATATGCTTGGAAATCGAAAGTCACCAAGATTCTGTAGTCTTAAAGTGACAGGAATTCACAATATCACCACAGTTCTGGACACCACAGTTCAAGAAGGATATTGACAAGCTGCAACATGTACAAAGGAGGACAACTAAGATGGTAAAAGGAGTGGAAACTGAGCCCTACGAAGAGCAGTTTGGGTAACAGGGCATATTTACCATGGAGGAGAAAAGATGTAGGGGTGCTATGATAACTACCTTTAATTATTTGAAGGGATATCACGTAGAAGATGGAGTAAGTTTATTTTCTGCTCCTCCAGAGACTAGGACACAAATCAATGAATTCAAAGTTCAACGAAAAGGATTCCACCTAAACAACAGGAAGAATTTCCTGATGGTAAAAACTGTTGTCTTGAAGAGTAGACTTTCTTTGGAAGTCTTTAAACAGAAGTTGGATTGTCATTTTAGGAGAGTGTTTTATTGTGTTTTCTTATATGGCAAGAGGCTGGACTAAATGCCCCTTGCAGTACCTTCCAGCTCTATGATTCTATGACCATCAAACACCTGTACCAAGTACTGAAAGGCAAAGCCACTGACGGCTTGCCTGAGAGTAGCTGGGAGAACCGTTCCACCACCACCCATCGCAGATTTCGTATAGACCCAGTTCATTGCCAATCCAATCCAAATTCAAACTCTACCCAGAGGTGAAACATTTCAAGAAGCCATGGTGGAGGAGAGAATGCTTTTTTACATCCATGTTTTACGTTTTCAGGGGGGGGAACATTTAGGGGAGGCCATGATGAAATATATGCATAATTTCATAAGAAATTTAGATTATTTTGCTACTATAAAAACATGAAAGACATCATTAATAATGCATTTCAGTTTGATATATAAAATTGTACTAGTTGTAGTATCTCTGGCTTTTTATTTAAATCTGAATTTCTTAACCAATGCTCCATGAACACATAGAGGATCCCTGGCTCTGTTTCAGAGCATATCTGTTAAGAATATGCAAAAATTATATTTTTCTTCAATTTCGTTCCTGTTATTTTAAAAATATGGGTTTTGGTTGGGTGAGTGAGGAGGGAGAATTTCAATAACTTGCATCCATTTCTCAGAGATCTGTACCGCCACTACCCCCAAAGTGAAAAACTAATGGTTTAATTGTTTCAGAGCATTGTTTAGGGTAAAAAAAATCCTCACAAGTAATAATAATAATAATAATAATAATAATAATAATAATAATAATAATAATTGTTTATTTATATCTTATAGGATCGAGGCAGCTTACAATCACAATAAAATACAATAAAATAATACAATAATAAAGTCCAGTACACAAATAAAATACAACTCTAATAAATTTATATAATGTAAATAAGTCCCCACTCCCATCTCTCCTTATATACATAACCTAATTTCTGATATAAAAATGATGAAATCTATATAAATAAAATATAAATGTTTACTTGTTCAAAATCTTAAATCTTCTAAAGTTCTTCACCGATTGCTTTGAAATTTTGACATAACATTCCATTCGAATACACATATGTTTTATATATACATATACCTACTATTATATAGATGTCACACCTGTGACAGGTAAAAATAAGCCTTTTTAAAAAACAGCACCATTTCTTGGACATAACAACAACACACGCTATACTAAATATTCGTTTGGCATAGCTCAGAAAAGCTCAGGACCAATCTTTAGAATTTTGCAGTTTAGATCTAGACACAGATTACTTCTCACATGGACAATGATATGTTGTGTGTTCTAGAATCAGCAAACCAATCTCTATATCTACACAGACAATGGAACAATAAAAAATACTGTATACCCACAAGCATTGTGAAATTTCAGAAACATGCAATTTCTCTTTTCTTTATTTTCTGTTTAACCAGACTGAGCCACAGCAATGTGTGGCCATGTACAGCTAGTATAAAATAAATCATTAAAACCATTAGTTAAAAACAATTGAGACAGGAAGAAGCGGATATCTTAGAATTGGTTTGCATGAGTGCATGGAAGAAAGAGCCATTCTGCTTCTTTGCTACAAGAATGTGATGTGGTGGCCAAAAAAGCCAATGCCATTCTAGGCTGTATCCAACTGTAGTATCCAGATCAAGTGATGTAATAATAATTTGTTAGTAGGATTATGGTCAGACCTCATCTGGAACACTATGTCTGGTTTTGACTACCACAATTAAAGAAGGATATTGACAAGTTAGAACAGGGCTAGAGGAGGTCAACCGAGATGACTAAGGGTGGCCTGCAGTCATCTCCATCTTCACTAGATCGAGGCTGCAGCAACCGCACGCCTTAGCCCCAATCTTGACTTTCCATGGCACAAAAAGGAGCTGCAAAAAATGGCTTTACGGTGCTCCTTTGGTGCTGCGTCATCTAAATACAGTGCCAAAGGAGCGCTATGATACTGCATGCCATGTGGTGCAGTGCATGGCATCATGCCACCATGGGGGCGGAGTTGGGGCATGCATCATATGGACTCCATGTCCTGACTCTGCCCCAGGTCGACCTTAATGGCTGGTCTGCATAGCCCCTAAGGGTGTAAAAACTAAGCCATATGAGGAGTGGTTTAGGAACTGTGTATATTTAGCTTTGACAAAAATACTTTGGCTTGCAGCCTTTCACAACTGAGGAGGCAATTCTTAACCAACATCCCTTCAGAGTATGTCTGTTAGTCACATTTGCTTGTGTATTATTTGAAACAAACAAAACATCAGATGCTAGTGGCAGCATGTAGATGATTGTATGTATGTGGAAATTTTTGTGAATAGACTCAGAGGCCATGAGTTAGAGAGGTTTATAAAATAAAATAAAACTAAATCATAAATATAAATCATTTCTTTTCCATGCCTTCCTATTATGTTTCTTTATAATCATATAATTTCTATATTGCTTTGTTTATTAATTCCTGAGATGATCAAATAAGTTTAATATTTAAAACTGAGTGTTCCCTGAAGCAGTTTCCTAAAGGTAAATGGAACCATGTTTTCATATAATGTATGAATTGGATAGCCAACTGGAAGCCTAGTGTCAAACTCATACCTGAACAGGATTAATGGAAAAACATATCAGATATCCTGGCCTCAAGAGGATAGGTTTTAGAGAGTCTTCAGAGGATACTGATTATCATACTAAAGGACAGAAGTGAATAGTGCAGTCCAAGGTGGGTACAGTTTAGGGATCTAAATCTTCACTAATTTTATTCTCAAAGGAAGCAAGGAGTAATTTTAGTAATTTTCTTCCCTCTATAAGAAAGTTTTCACAAAATGAAGAAAAATTGTACATGGTGTGTACTTGGTTTGGTGAGGGATTGGGAGGTGTGGCTGTGTTAAGCGGGGCTCCCATTGGAGTAGTGTGGGGCAGGGGGAGATATAGCAGTAGGAGGGTGGAGACATATCGCAAGGGAAGGCGGGATCGATGCGTAATATCTATCTCTCCTTCCATCCACTCTCCTAACCAAAGAGATCTGTGGGTCAGTCCAACTGTACCACAAACCCTGTCTCTGCTCCTGTGCAATGCCAGGTCTGTTAGGAATAAGACCCACATAATGTACGATCTCCTAGAGGACAAGAACTGTGACCTGGCTTGCATTACTGAGACCTGGCTTGGGCCTGAGAGTGAAGCGGTGTGGGCACAGGCCCACCCTGCCGGGTACTCAGTTAAGGACCAGATCAGGGCAAGTTGGCGGGGGGGGGTTGCCTTGATCTATAAGAACACCCTTCCCTTGACCAGGAACCTTGTGCGACAGACTGACTACATTGAGTGTATTTACCTGACCCTGAAGGCCAGGGACAGTTTAGGGATTCTGTTGGTCTACAGGCCACCCCGTGCGCTAACAGACTCCCTGACCGAGCTGACACAGCTGGTCTCGGAGCTGGTGCTGAAGTCCCCCAGGCTTCTTGTCCTGGGGGACCTCAACATCCCCTTCGAGGCTAGTCATGCTCCAGCTGGTGCGGCTCGGGAGTTCATGACCACCATGACTGCCATGGGCCTGTCCCAATTGGTCTCAGGGCCTACGCATTCTGCTGGTAATACACTCGATGTTGTCTTCTGCATGGACATGGAGTCTCCGTGGGCAGAGGTAACGAATATCTCTGCCCTGTCATGGACGGATCATTTCCTGATCGAGGCTAGTATCAAGGCTACTACCCAGATCCCCCCCGGGGGTGGCGGACCTATTAGGATGGTCCACCCTCAAAGGCTGATGGAACCCAAAAGGTTTCAGGAAGCCTTAGAGGGCTATTTGGCGATTCTGTTGATGCCCTGACTAACATCTGGGACACTGATCTCTCCAGGGCTATACACAGTATTGCTCCCAAGTGTCCTTTCCGGCCTGCTTCCAATAAAAAGCCCTGGTATACGGAAGATCTCAGAGCAAGGAAGCGGGCTGCTCAACGACTAGAGCGCAAATGGCGGAGACATCAGCGCTTATCCGACAAGACACTCCTAGAGTCTCATTTGGAGGCCTACGGAGTGGCAATAGATGCAGCTAAGAACTCGTTCTATGCTGCATGTATTGCGTCCGTGGAGTCGTGTCCAGCAGAGCTGTTCAGGGTTGTGAGAGAGCTTACTCAATTGGCTCCCCCCCTGAACCCAATACTGGAGTCATCGAAAGCCTGCTGTGACGAATTTAATAACTTCTTCGTGGATAAAATCTCTCGGATAAGGGCTGATCTTGACGCTGTTATTTGTTCAGAATCGAGAGTAGAGGCATCCAGAGCTTCCGTGGACTCAGTTGTACTGGATCATTTTGAGTCTATAAGTACTGAGGATGTGGACAAGATCCTTAGTAGCGTTAGGAAGAAGACGTGCTCTCTCGATCCCTGTCCTTCATGGCTGGCAGCTCAAGGGGGGAACGGCGGTAACAGAGATGTTGCGCCGAATTGTCAATTCATCTCTCAGGGAGGGCCGATTTCCATCCAGTCTAAAAACGGCCATTGTAAAACCTCTATTAAAAAACCCTCCCTTGACCCCCTAATTTGAAATAATTATCAGCCTGTTTCACTGCTGCCATTTCTAGGAAAGGTGATCGAGAGAGCGGTTGCCTCCCAGTTGCAGGGGATCTTGGAGGATACGGATTTTCTAGACCCATTTCAAACCGGCTTCCGGGTGGGCTATGGGGTTGAGACTGCCATGGTCGCCTTAGTCGATGATCTCTGTCTGGGCATGGACAGGGGTAGCGTGTCCCTGTTAGTGCTTTTGGACATCTCAGCGGCCTTTGATACCATCGACCATGATATCCTTCTGGATCGCCTGGGAGAGTTGGGTATCGGGGGCACTGCTCTGCAGTGGTTCCGTTCCTACCTCTCGGGTAGATTCCAGATGGTGGAGCTGGGGGACTGTCGCTCCGATAAGAGGGCCCTCACATCTGGGGTCCCTCAGGGAGCGATCTTGTCCCCGATGCTATTTAACATTTACATGAAGCCGCTGGGAGAGATCATCTGGAGACACGGGGCGCGGTGTTATCAGTGCGCTGACGACACCCAAATAGTCTTCTCTGTGTCTCCGACTGATGCAGTGACTAGAGATGG
This sequence comes from Sceloporus undulatus, assembly GCF_019175285.1. Taxonomy (NCBI): domain Eukaryota; kingdom Metazoa; phylum Chordata; class Lepidosauria; order Squamata; family Phrynosomatidae; genus Sceloporus; species Sceloporus undulatus. The sequence goes on along the minus strand of NC_056522.1, from coordinate 36,561,105 downwards.
CATCTCTCTGCTCAATGCCTGCCTGGAGTCGATAATGGGCTGGATGAGGGAAAATAGACTCAGCCTGAATCCAGAGAAAACGGAAGTACTTGTTATAGGTTCCCCTGGTCCGGGGATGGAAATTTTTCCACCTGTCCTAAATGGGGTCACGCTCCCCATGAAGGACACAGTTCGCAGTCTGGGTGTGCTTCTGGACTCGTCGCTTCACCCGACTTCTCAGGTGGATGCGACAGTTAGAAGTGCCTGTTATCAGCTTCAGCTGATACGCCAGCTGCGACCCTTCCTGGGCCTGGGGGACCTTGAAACAGTGGTACATGCACTGGTAACCTCTCGACTTGACTTCTGTAATGCACTCTACATGGGGCAACCCTTGTACCAAACTCGGAAGCTACAACTGGTCCAGAATATGGCAGCTAGGCTGGTCACTGCCAACTCCAGAGCCAGCCATATAACACCGGTATGGAAAGATCTTCATTGGCTGACAATCTGCTTCCGGGCACAATACAAGGTGTTGGTTTTCACCCATAAAGCCCTAAATGGCTTGGGCCCAGGGTACTTGGAAGACCGCCTCTCTCCATATAATCCGCCCCACACTCTCAAGTCGGGCGGGAAACAACTTTTGAGAGTCCCTGATACGAGATATGTGGTGTCTGCACATAGGGCTTTTTCTGCTTCGGCCCCGCAGACCTGGAACTCTCTGCCTGATGAGCTCCGCTCAGCCCCCTCCCTGGAGTCTTTCAGGAAAAATCTAAAGACTCACCTCTTTTGTCAAGCTTTCCCCCATGTTCCTTAATTCCATTCTTCTCCCCTTGTGTTGCTGTATTGTATTGGATGTAATTGGTGCTTTGGTTTTTAACTGTGATTGAATGATGGATATTTTTATTGCTGTACTGTATTGTTTAATGTGGGGGGGATTTCTTTTTATTGGATTTTGTAGTTTCGGTATGTTTTTATTACTGTTGTAAACCGCTGTGATCATGGGAATAGCGGTATACAAATAAAGATTCATTCATTCATTCATTCATATTTTTTGTAGAAAATAACATTTTCTTTACACACACCCACACTCACAAAATTTCTTTCTAATAATATCATACTGTATATAGGGACTTATTGTACTGTTCACAAAGAAAAGAGTATTTTCTATACAGAAAACAGCATTTTCTGTATAAAAAATGTGGAATGTTTGTGCAGAATAAAATCCCAAAATTTGAAGATTCTCATCAGTTGAGGGTTTTCCTCATCAGGATTTCCCAGTGCTTGAGAAACATGTTTTTATAAACATTTTTGGAATATTGTTAATATTCTTCCCTAGTATAGTACATATTTCACAATCAAAGACCGATAAAACCAGAGACAGATAATGCAGACCAAAATAAAGAAAAGATCCAATTATTGTTGGAGATGCTGCCAACAATAGGACTATTCTTTGTTTTCCCATACTCCTTGAATGACGGCCATTTCACAGTCCTTTTTAGAGGGTCTTTGAGGATTCAGCAAGTTGACTTATATATCTTACTGACATTTGATTTACTTGGCTTTTATTGATTTATTTATTTTGTTGTATTTCATAGCATAGTTGGTTCTAATTTGATTTTCTTGTTAACCACATTTTCTTCAGGCAGGCAGACACAGGAGGGAGAATGTAGGTTTTGAGTATCTTGAGCCAAGGTTAAAATCTGTACTTTCAGTTGTGCTTGGGCACGGTATAAGGTTCAGTTTAGTTGACTTAAATTTATTCTTTCAGCATAGAAATCTATGGACTACTTAAAACTTAATGCAGTTTTCAAAGTCTTCAAAGGTAGCACAATGCAACACCCCCATATTGCAGATCTGATTCTTTGGATAATGGAACCCTATCTAGAACAAGCATCACCATTCAAGGTGGGTGCAGCACTCACAAACCCTATTTCTATGTAGTCTGAACTGAGCTTTTGTTTATTGACCCCCAGCTGGTTTATTACTAATTCCAGACATTGGTTCCCCATAGCGTTTCATTTTCACTGCCTGGAATAATGTACAGACTGAAACATAATCATCCTTTGGATTTTGCACATTTCCAAATTTTGCAAGGCAGTTCTGAGCTTTAAAAAAAGACCAAAATATTTTAGGATAAAAGAAATATAGCAACATTTGTTTTGAGAGGGAAAAAAACATATTTAAATATGGAATTTTTATGCAGGTCAATACACATCACATATGATTTTTCACATTTTGAAGAATTTGATAGGTTGAAGGTGTCATGGTTGTCCTTCCAGGCTCCCTTTGCCATGTTGAAATTAGCCTTGCTTGTGCTATGCTGTAGATATGTTATAAGAGGTCTAGTGCTAGAAGCTAGTCTCCATCACCATATACGGATGGAAGAGCTAGCCAGTGAAGAAAGCAGATAAAAAGAAAATCAGTTCATTTGAGGTAGTGCTGGAGAAGAGTGCTGAGGATACTGTGGATTGCCAAAAAGACAAACAAATGGGTCTTTGAACAGATCAAGCCTGAAATCTCCCTGGAAGCCAAGATGATCCAATTGAAGCTGTCGCATTTGGGCACAGCATGACAAGGAAGGATTTATTAGAAAAGACAATAATGATAGGAAGGGTGGGGGAAAATAGGAAGAGAAGAAGACTGCATGCTAGATTTCTGTAATGCACTCTACTTGGGGCTACCCTTGTCCCAAGTTCGGAAGCTTCAATTGGTCCAAAATGCGGCAGCCAGATTGGTCTAGGTTTGACCATATAACACCAGTGTAAAAATCTCTTCACTGGCTGCCAATTAGCTTCTGAGCACAAAGCAAAGTGTTGGTTATCACCTCTAAAGCCCCACATGGCTCAGGCCTGAGTTACTTGCAGAAACGCCTTTCCCTACACAATTCACCCCGCATTCTCAGAACATCAGGGAAATACTTATTGGAACATCATAATACTAGGTTAACAACAACTTCCAATAGGACGTTTACAGTTGCAGTTCCAAAATTATGGAATAGCCTACTGGAAGAGATCTGTCTCATCAATACCTTAGACGCCTTTAAGAAGGCACTCAAAGCAGATCTCTTTCGGCGGGCTTATCATCGGGCGTCATATAAAAGCTGATGATGATGTTCCACTCTCAACTATGATTATTGGCTACTGATGAACTATTTTTTAGAGAACTAATAGGAATGTGGTAAATTCAGTATTAGTGTTATATCAATTGGATTTGTATTATTGTATTATTTTATTGATGTAATCCCGCCTCGATCCTTGGGAGAGGTGGGAAATATAAATAAACTTTATTATTATTAGATGGATAGACAGCATTAGGGACGTCATGGGTATGAATTTACAGGACATAAGCAGAGGAGCGGAGGACAAGGAGTCTTGGAGATGTCTCATCCATAAGTTTGCTGTGAGTCAGGATTGACTCGAACTTGACCAACAACAATAGTGCTGACAGGTAGCAGTACCAATAGTAGCTACTGAGAGGCACTGTGAGAGCCAAGGTCTTTCAGCCTGAGAAAGGAATGTGGGCAGTTGGGAAATTTAGTGCTTGCCAAGGGTTTTAATAGTGAAACCGATGTTTGAATGCCAGTTCTGGAAAAAGACGTCTTGTTGCAAAGCAGACAGACCAAAAGGAGTGGCCAGAGGCCACTCTGGTCCCAATTGCTCTGGGACTGCATGGCAGCCAGATGGCCCACTCCCAAAGCTTTTTGCTACTTCTTTTTCTGGTGGTTTTGGGCTGCCTTAGCCAGTCTGAGAGGCTTCTGGGCACTTCAGGGGCATGAGTCATCTAAACCCCATACCCCTGAAATGGCTGAAAGTCACCTTATTTAGCCCATTTGTCATGGGCCTTACTGTACTGATCTGCTGCAATAAATTTTTTCCAATTCATCTATGCAGTGTGATCATTGAGTTAGATAGAGATAGGGCATTACAGAAGGTGAAGTGCCAAAGATAAACTGGCCTTTTTTTTAGCAGCAATATTGAATGTGGTAGTGGTCAAAAGGCTTTGTTGGGATCTGAGGGATGGGGGAGTGTTATATACAGTAGTTCACAAACTGCATTTTGCCTGTCCTCATTTATTTATTTATTTTTAGATTTATTTATTAGTTAAAACACTTAAAATGAAACATACATATATAAAAAGAAAAAAAACTATATACAATATGAAAACTTAATCCCTCCCCCCGCCCGATCCTCACTTCCTCAGCTATTCCATAGTTTCGTAATAAACTCTATAAATCTGTACAAACAGCTGTCCTCATTTAGACAATTGGTGTCATCCACGATTATCTGGAACAGGATGGTAACCGTTCTTTTAAGCACTTGGACTTTGCTCTGTTGTTGATTCTCTGGAGGCCAAAAAAAGCTTCAAAAACAGAAGATGGCTGATCTGTAAGAAGAGCTGGCAGTATGTATATGTGGCATATTGACTTAACCAAAGTATATGTGTAGATAAGAGTGACCAGACAACAGAGATTTACAATAGTACTCTGCCCTTCCATCAGCCTGAATTTCAAATGACTTATGTAGATGTAGCCAATGACAGCTGTAATCATGTTTTAAATCTTACTTGGTATCCTTAGTTATAATGTCCCTCAATTAATATTCAGAATAATGGAAACGATGTGCCCCTTTGAAAAAGACTTGAATGCTGGCCAAAGCTTTGGGAAAACTGATTCTCAAGAGGATTAATCAGCATTTAAAACTTGCATTAATAAAAATCTGATCTTCTACTGTGTGGCATGCATAATACTTTTCATTTTTTAAAGCATTTTATTTTAATAATGGGCTATCTTTTGTCCTGCTGTTTAATGGGATTTTAAAATCTAACTCCTTCAAATCAATCCTGCTTTGACCTATGGACATTCTTTCACTTCATATCAAATATTAAAGGGAAAAAAACCCCCAGATTTTCCTTACAAAGGATAAGCAATGCATGTGGCACAGTAGCACAAGCTAAGTGATAAGAGAGGACTGCAGTTTCTATCAGAATTTGGAAATAGGCATTTAGAGATGATGAAAATAGCTCTAAATAGTTAATAGAATTTTTTTTACAAAAAAAAGCAAAGCAACTATATTTCTTTTTACACATCTACATTACAAATAGGCTGGCTGTCTCCATGGTACTTGTCCTATACGACTTGTGCTTTATATTCCTTATTAATCTCAGTTAAAACTAGATTTTTTTTCCAAATACAGTTTAAACTTTATTTAGAAAACAATCAATTTTGACAGCTAGTATACCATCCTTTTAAGCCACAATCATGTACATACTGACTTCGGAGTAAAACCGACTGAACTTAGTGTCATTTGTCTCTGAGTAAATACAGACAGGCTCATCCTCTGCTTTTCATGCATATGTGTGTCAACTGGAACAACAGCAACAACAACAACAGAAATCCTACTTACATGTATGTTTTAAACAACACTGTGATATTTGCTTTTTAACAGCTTTCTTTGGAAGGAAAAAAGAGCCCATCTGATATCTATGTAAAGCAAAGAACTTGAATTCTGAAATATTTTGTATCCCCAATCTACTTTTTTTATTTTTAAAAAGGGCAGTGGGAGACAACTGTTTGTGCAATAACTATACACCAGCTGCTTTTCTTAATTACAGACCCAATTTGATGCTTCACTTCATCATAAAAGCATAAGGATTCCTAAACCATGCCAAAGGTTCATGTATAAGATTTTGCTTGGCTTTTTTTTTTCTATTGCTCTTTTGTTTGGTTCTTCCAATCAAACTTTGCCGTGCCTCATTAAAAAAAGAGACTCAGAATTAAAAGCAAACCTTTCATATCTGTAAGAATATTAAAAATGAGTGGAATGCCGTGTGAGAAAAGCTATTGATTTATTCTTTTCTTTCTTGCAAGTGGACATATAGTGAGAGGAAGGGACAGAATGCTGAATTAGGATGCAAGGAGAATCAAGTTCAAATCCCTACATTTATGAAGAGAGACCTTGGGCCAGTCACTCTCTATCAATCCAAACTACCTCACAAGGTTGTTGTGAAGATAAAAGATAAGGGAGAGTCATGTAGGCCACTTTAAGTTCCTTGCAGGAAAAGTGAGATATAAATGTGATAAGAAGAAAACTAGTCATCATACTGTAGTATGGCAAAGATATTCAGTCCCCTGGCAACAATTAGAGTCAATTAATGTGAGAGGTGGGAGATTAAAGACTCAGAATTTATTTATTTAATTTATATCCTGCCTTTTTCTTTGCAGAGGACCCAATGTGGTAAATCCAAACTACACACAGATTTGCATATAATGATCAGATTACTACTCAGATTAACAAATTAACAAGAAAGGTAAGCAGAAGATGAAGAAAGGGCAAAAACAAGGCCAAAAAATGCAAATTAAAAAAAACAACAACTTAGAGAGATCAACTTCAGTGACAAACAACAATAACCTCAATGTAACTCCCTCAAAAGTTTTTTTGTTTTTTTGTTGTGCGCCTCCAAGCCATTTTTTTATTTTTATTTTTTCCACCATATATTCATATACACCATATATACAATATACTTTCCTTTACAGATATCTTCATGCATTGTATATTACATTGTTGAATTTGTCCAGTTATATATCGTATGTCATATGTCTCAATATGACAGAATATTTAAGTCCTTTCCTTCTTTTCTCTTAACTGTATCCAAGCATAACCACTTTGAACACCAGCGGAGGTGGCAGCAGCAACCCCGAGCGCAGCACGGCGCAGAGGAGGTGAGCAGAGACGCTGGGAGGGAGGGCTTAAAAAACCCCTCCTCCCCGCACCCACCACCAGTGGAGGCGGCAGCAGCAACCCCGGGCGCAGCACGGCACAGAAGAGGTGAGTGGAGACGCTGGGAGGGAGGGCTTAAAACCTCCCTCCTCCCCCGCACCCACCACCAGCGGAGGCGGCAGCAGCAACCCCAGGCATGGTGAGTTTGAGAATTGAGAAAGCAGCTTGGGAGCTTAGAAGAGGATAGACCTTATCTAATTAATCTTGAGTTGCGCCAAGATTTTGAGGTCGCAGGAGAGGTGAACTCCTTTTTCCTCTTTATCTCTTCTGCAATAATAGGACATTTAGAGGACTATTTTTATTAGCCCTGGAAGATATACATGTGAATGATTTATAATTGGATAATACCTGCATAAATAGAGGTAATTTACACCTAAAGCTTGAAATTATACTTGACTTACCTGTGATAACATAACAGTGGTGGCTTAAGAAAAAGGAAATAGGTCACTATAAGGGCAATTAAAGTTAAATCAATAGGGGAACTGCGAACTGCCTCAGATTTGCCCAAACCATTGAGGCAATAGGTACAGTGGGCCTTAATAACCCACTGACCATTCCCAATATTACGCGCACCCAAACACGACAGGCCAAGGGTGCAGGATTCCACCCCACAGGGAAGGGGATCATTGGAGGGCTTTCAAGAGCTCTTTAGTAAGAAGAAGACCAAGAGAAGGGGGGAAGAGCTCTGGAGCAGCTAGGTAGTGTTAGGGCACTCCTAAATTAGGACATTAACCTTTTTTTTTTTTTTTTTGGTTTGGGTTTGAAAGTAATGAGTAAAGCACATAGAATTTAGAATATAGAATATTTGCTTTGCAAATCTTTTCTCAAACTGTATTACTATATAAGAAACAAGTTAGAGTATGCCTTCAAGAAAAAAGAATACAACGAAATTACAAACAATGGACAGTCCCAAGTATGAAATACAAGAATCTCCTAACAAACAATTGGAGATAAATACAATAATTTTATAAGAATTAAGAGAATATAAGAAATCCTTTAAAAATGAGATAAGAGAACTCAGAGAGAACAGAAGTGAAATCTAACAAGACATGCACAAAGAAATTGAAATGTTAGCAGGGAAATTTGAAAAAATTAATAAAGAAGTAGATGAGGTTAAGATAGAGATAGCGGGAGTAACATCTGAAACAAATACCTTCAAAACTAAAATAGAATCACTTGAAATGAAGCTAAAGCAGTGTGAACAAACAATCTTTTTACAGGAAAAATAGATATAGGGAAAAGGGTATTAAATTAAGAGGGGTCCCAGAGGAAACAGAAGAAAAAGTCCCGGATAGAATTATCCCACATCTAGCTAAATTTATAAATATACCAGAAGATTTTCTAGATGCACAGATTGAAAAAGTTTTTAGAATAAATTCTAGAATAGCAAGACAAAGGAAAATACCAAAGAACATTTTGATCAGTTTTACAAACAACAGAATAAAAGGCAAAGTGTTACAACAAAATTTTAAAGAAAAGCTTGTAATAGAGGACAACCCAATTGAAATGTATAAAGACATACTTTTACAAACTCTAAAAAAAAAAGGCAGGAGTACAGATTTTTGACAAATATACTTCAGGAGAAGTATATTAATAATAAGTAGGACAAAGCGGAAGGCATTACAGTATTTTACAAACAGAGGAGATACACTATAAACACAATAGGAAAGGCAAGAGACTTCTATAAGAAATAAACCAGGAGGGAAAAACAGAAGAAGGAGAATATCACCTGGGATCTGAACTAAATAGACAAGACAGGAACAACAAGGATTCTGAACAAACAACAGGGAATATAAGAAGTGATAAAGATCAGGGAAATTTTTCCCGAAAAGAAGAAGGAAAAAAAGGGGGAAAGCGATTACCAGATATAGTAATTAGGAAGGAATAATCAGCACATAAAGATATAGTAATTAGGAAGGAATAATCAGCACATAAAGAATAAAGAGAGGTTTTTGTTTTTTAGATTAAAAATGTCAATTAAATTTGGGTCCTAGAATGTTAAAGGGCTAAACTTAACTAGGAAAAGAAAATAAATACTACGTTTGTTCAAGAAAAACAATTTTGACATAGTTTGTCTTCAAGAGACTAAAACAAGGGATGAAGATTTAAAACATCTGAAAAATCCAAATTTAGGAAATATGTTTGGGTCATGCATAAGGAAAAGAAAGAGACCTTTGTAGATAAGAAATATGAAGTTAAACAGATCTATAAAGACACTGAAGGAAAAATAATAATAGTTAACATCTATGCACCTACAGAAAAAAGGGCTCTTTTTTCAATCGTTAACAAGAAGTTGTTAGACTATAGCAAAAACAAGGTCATAATGGCTAGAGATTTTAATGGTGTGATAAGACCTGATAGAGACAGGAAATCTCACAAAATTATAAAATGAAATCATGGTAAACTTCCCGCAAGTGCAAGGTGAATGATAAAAGAACATGAGCTCATAGATGTATGGACTAAACTTCATGGGGAAAAAACAGGTTTACTTTTTTTTCAGACTGTCATCAATCTTACTCCAGGATTGATTTATTTTTGGTATCTAGGGAAATCATTACAAGAGTTAATAAAATGGAAATTGAGGCTAGAATATTTTCAGATCACAGTCTGATATAGCTGTATATACAAAAACAAAATCTAGATAGTTTTGAATGGAAACTAAATGAGAATCTATTAAATGATGAAATATTTGTTAATAAAATGAAAAAAGAAATAAAGTTTTTTAAAAAGAAAATGATACTGAAAATATGTTAATGAAAACAATATGAGACACGAGTAAGGTGGTAGTAAGGGGCTATTTATACAAAGGGCAAGTAAATTGAAAAAGATGATGCAAGAAAAGCAGAAAATAATATCAGAAGAATTGAAAAAGAATGAAGAAGAATTAAAACAACAACTGCATAATAAGAAAATCCACAATAAAATCAAATTTTTAGAAAAACAACTTCAAAACAAGATTACAGAAGAAACTGCACTGGAATTGAAAAAAGCAAAACAAAAAAGCTTTGAAAACACTAATAAAATTGGGAAATGGCTAGCTATAAGAATAAAGAGAGCTAAGAAGGCAAAAACAATTGTAGAAATCAAAGATAAGGGAAAAATAATAAACAAACAGGAGAGTATTAAAAGAATATTTAAAGAATATTATCAAGAGCTATATAAAGAAGGAAATCTATCACCAGAGTTTACAAAAGAAATGAAGAAATTTCTAGACAAAAAGAAAATAGAGATGATAACTAAAGAACAAAGAGAGAAACTTAATGTCCCATTTAACAAAGAAGAGGTTTTGCAAGCTATACAGAAATTAAAAGAGGGTAAAGCACCGGGGCCAGATGGCTATACTGCTAAATACTACAAGACATTTAAATTGGAATTGATGGAACCACTATGCAAGATGTTAAATCAGATAGAGGCAGAAGGGAAAGCAATATCTTGGGATAAAGCCACAATTGTATTAATGCCTCCAAGCCATTTTTTACTTACCCTAATGTCATGACCTGTATAGAAGCAGGAGACTAGAAGGCGGAAGCAGAGGAAACCAGACTAGAGCCTGGTCCCTCTTCCTTAGTGCCAGTAGAGACTGCTGCCAATGAGTACTGGCACCAGTGCAGCCGGCATGGGCACTGAGGAGAATGAGGAGGCAGACTTACCTCTGCCTTTGTTCAGCCAGTTGAGGTCAGAAAAGATAATAGGTGGCATTCCCAAAGAATTTATGCAAAACACTGAGCAATCAAGGAACAGCTGCACAAGTGAGAAATGGAGATAAAAGCCTGGGAAAGACATCAGGACTTTCTCAGAACTAACTGATGTCTCTGGCGAAAGCACCCTTACCTTGTACTCTCATGTTGCCCGACTCTATAGACCAGACCTTTGACTGATGATCCTCCTAGCTCCAATTCTGAATCCTCACACTGCCTGATACCCCTGCTATTCTGAAGTCTTGATATGCTTTGATTTCTTGGACTTCAGATATTCTGGACTTTGACTTGTTTTTGACACTGTGTTCTTGTTGCTCCTTTGCCTGGTTGTTGTCAGGTAACTAAAGACTCTGTAGCTCCATTGCTTTCAGCTGCTGGCAGCTTTCCCAGACACCTAAGATGAACCTATCATGGGATTTTTTTGGTAGGTTTCTTCAGAGGGGGCTTGCCATTGCATCCTCTGAGACTGAGAGAACTGGACTTACCCATGATCATCCCATGGATTTTTGTTGTTGTTGTTGTTGTTGTTTGTTTGTTCTAACAGAGAATCAAACCCTGATCTCCAGAGTCACAGTCCTAGGAGTTTATTGCACAGCTGAAAAATGTGACTTACCACTGCCAGTTTCAATTCAAATTCATGATACATCTGGATTTTATTGCATGCATTTTGCTGCTGATGCTGTGCAGCCCGGGTAACTTTCAGCTGGAATCCAAGCTCTGCCAGCTGATTTGCAAAGCCAAGAGGGCAGCAGTAAGTTGCATTTTTTCAGCTGGGCAATAAATCCCAAACTCTCAAATCACTGCAGAATTTGCTATTCACAGACAAATCTAACAAATAAATGGCAAGACACAGGTGATAACTAAGGATATAGTTTCAATGACCTCCAACAATCGTATCCCATAACCACTGCAATTGGAGACTGCTGGTGACATTCTTGCCACAGATTTCATCTTAGAGCTATCACTGCATAAAGCCTGGCTCTCCTCCTCTCACCCTCCCACACGTCAACATTTTCCTTATGTGCAGCTGCTTATTAGTAATAGATAGGTGGAGGTAAAAGTACCGTGGGGGGGGGGGGGAGGAAAGCAGGGTCAAAAAGATATACCCAAGTTATCAATCCTGAACTTCCCTGATAAATTTGGACAGTTGGAGGGCATGAAAGTCATTCTGAGTGCCAAACCATACCTTCCAGCTGTCCTGATTTGGCAGAGACAGTTTGAATTAATTCTCTGTCATCCCACATTTTCATTGGCTTTTAAAATGTCCCCATTTCTCTCCTCTTCCCATTTTCCCCTTTGTCCTCAACTTCCTCCTACTGCTGAAAATTGAGGTCAAAGTTCAAAAGTAGTCTGCACTCAGTTAACTCAGCGGGGGGGGGGGGGGAGAATAAAGGAAGGGTAGTGTCTTAACCTTTCAGGCAAAAGCAAACTTCTGCAGCTTCTCCTAGTTCATGTGTTCTTCCTCATTAACAACTTTTGCTATCTTGATCATACTCTCATGTTGCTTGCTACGCGTGTCCCAGTTTTCATCTATAAAATGTTGGAGAGTACGCAAGCCTGTTCCAGGCCTGAACTTGAAAGTGTTGATTTGCATTTTTCTACCCTACAACCTGAATTACAATTCCTAAAATTTCATGTATAGACAGTTCATTGTCTGTAGGGTTCTCAGAATTCTAAACTTCAAAAAGTAACTTCCCTAATGTCTGATCATTTAGACCATTGTGTGTGTGAGAGAGAGAGAGAGTGAGAAAGAGAAAGAGATGCAATGCGAGAGAATTGTACACACGTCTGGTGTTAGACCTAATATGTTTGACAACTATCAAAAAGCTCACCCCATCTTTCTACCAGGAATGTTTGACAAATTCACTCCATCGAGTTATTAAAATTAATTTACCACTTTTTGCAATTTCCAGGGCAAACACAGAATTGTGGTTATAACTTTCTAAATTTGTGTTAGTTCATTGAAAGAAAGATAATAAATGTGTTTGAACATGTGCACATATTTGAAAATGGTACAAAACATGTTGCACATAAACACATATTAGGCAATGAAATCGAGCATCCAACAATTTGTCCATCACCGTGTCCCCTGAAAAAGACATACAAAAGTAAATACAGCTCTTTTTTCCACTGTTTTTTTTAATCTGCAAAGGAACTGCCTATAGAACAGACTGGCAGGTAGAAAAAAGAGGAAAGGGCTTGACAGACCGCTCCAAAAGGGCGAGCTAGAGGTGCCCGTTTTTGCTCCTTAGGGATGCTGTGGCTGCCAAACCACATGGCTTCTCTCCGCACCAAAAAGAACCTGCTAAAAGCAGATTCTTTTTGGTGTGCGCAGTGGACGCCATGAATGTGCCATTCGCACACTGTCACACATCAATGATACAAATGCAGCACTGCACTGTGCAGATGCTGCACCGTACTTGCGTCATGATGGTAGCCCCTGTGTGGAAGGGAGGCCGCCATGATGGCAATGCCGTTACATACTAGGGTTTGGGAGCATGCAGTCACTCTGCTCTCCTGAACCCTAGTTTTGGCCCCAGGGCAGCACAAAGCGCTTGTTTGTACTAGGCCGAAGTCAGTGGAAATGGATAAAACAGACTTGTGTATCCCAACTTGCTGCAAAATTTCCCATGTCTAATTTAAAATGTATTATAGACCTAAAAACCTACTTACAACTGTTAAAACTTAGTAGAACCAATTCTGTTCTGGAGCTTCTGATAGCCAAGGACAGCTGAAGGAATTTGCCATGGGATGCTCCAGTTTGTTCTATCCTTTGTTGAAAATAAAATAAATGCATAGTTGGGTCACTTGCATTTAAAATGGTATGACCACAAGTACAACACTACAGCCTGCAAGGGAATCTTAAGTTTGCAAAAGTAAAAACAAACAAACAAATAAATAAAAAGCTGAGGGGAAACATTTGTCCCTCAAAAAGCAAAGAAAAAACAAAAACAAAAAACAAAAAAGCAAATTCAAGCAAACAAAAATGAACACAAACAACACCCAGCTCAATCTAAACAACATGCTCAAATGCCATTGTATATTGAGTGTTCCTTGTGGGGCTGATGGAAAACTGAAGGAAAAGGAATGGAGTGCTCTGGAAGAGGGCATGGATGACTAGTTTTCACCTGAAACATGAACAATCATGTTAGGAAGTGTGGATGCAGTGCCACATTTTGTTTTATGTCTCACTTGTCTCTAATGGTTGTAAATTTATATCCTCTCTATAGTAGTTGGTTATTAGGATATAATTCATTATCAGGTTTTTTAAATACTTTAACCTATACTGGAACATTAATGGATAAACAATATACAACAATAACCATATTTGAGCAGCTATCAGTGTTGTTTTGATCAGCCTTAATTAACTGTGGCTCTCCAATACCTACCCATTTGCCATGGCATGTTCCAGTTTGTTCTATCCTTTGTTGAAAAGGAAATAAACATCTCTGGTTTCAGCATCCAAGATTTTTTTGAAATCTCTTAAAAGGAAATGACCAACATGGCAAATCGAACAAACCAGATTAATTATTTGGTTTTATTGTCAATATGTGAAGTAGAGAGAACCAGTGTTGTGAAGTAGTTTTGAGCGTTGGACTAGGACTCTGGAGACCAGGGTTTAAATCCTTGCTCAGCCATAGAAACCCACTTGGTTACTTTGGGCAAGGCACTCTCTCTCAGCCTCTGAGTCAGGCAGTGGACAACTACCAGTGAACAAATCTTACCAAGAAAAACCAGCAATAGGTTCACCTTAGGGTTACCATAAGTCATAAACAATGTGAAGGCACACAACAACAACAAATTTCATCTTCATTTGAGCTGGAGGACTGTTGCTTTCAGATATAATTGTTGGCTTTCCTTCATTCCACATCCTTGGGAGAGAGATACTAAATAAATACACAAACAAATGAAAATATTGTAAGCACCTCTGAACAGGCATTGTGCAACAGGCATCTTCTGTGCAGTACATGTGCTAAGTCAATGTTAAATTGCAGTACTAGCCCCAGCAGGATAAGAAAAGAAGTCATACTCAGAGTAGTAGTAGTGAAGTGGTAGTGCATGTTGTCATGAGATCTATAATGATAATGCACTTTGGCAAAGGATTTCCCCCCCTTCTCTTATTTCTTGCCAGTCTTCTGTGAGAATTCCACCCAAACCACCCACCCTTCTCTCCCATTTTCTAGTTTTCTTTGTTCTGGCACTTTAGAAAGAATATATTCACCCTGTAACAGTTAATTAAAGAAAACTAACACAAATAATCACTTTCTAGTACTTGAAAATATTCTAATTTTTTAATGGAGAAAATGCATTCTTAAATTAAAAATGCATAATAAGTCATACCAATAATAAGAATAAAGTGGGATTCAGGGCAGATGAATGTAGGTTTGTAAGTAAAATGCATTTGCTGGATATAAAAGCAGCCTTCAATGTCTAAGATTCAGGGCAGGGGGAAAAAAAGGCAAGCCTCATAATGCTCATAAATTGTCCATAATTGTATGGATTTTAAATATAAAAGTTGGCAGTGACAAAAGCTAAAAGCCATTAGGAGAGATACAATTGTGTGATGCATCAGGAGGAGTAACTCATAATCTTGGGGAGGGGGAGGAAACCAAATAAGAGTTTTCTAAAAATTTTGATAACTACACGTGAGTCATGTCTTAATGTTTACTACAATGATGGCATTGTTCACAAATGACATGGCCTAATGCATAGATGAATTCTTTATGAAAAGAGCTCCTAATTAACATGAATAGTCTTCTCCTCTGAAGGTCACTTATTGCAAAGTTCATTTTTTCTAACCGAGCATTGCTAAAGTAGTCACCCTCAGTAACAGCCATTAGATTAAGAGACTTAGGTCTATTCTCAGCCTGACATTAGGTCACAGTTTTCAAAGGAAGTCTCTCTTCCATGCCAAAAAGCCCTTAAAAATAATACTAGAAGACAATGAGAGCTGATGTAATTACATTGTAAATATTTCTGTGTTTGTTGCATTAATGAATTCCATTATCGTTATAAATACAAAACAAAAAGGAGGAAATCATTTGAGCACTTTCTTCCGATGAATTTTATCCCATTCCCCCATATTCTCTTATCTTTTATCAGAAATTGCTTTCCCCACCTTCAGGGAATAAGCCATAGGTGGGCACTAAGTACTTTAAAGGCAGTTTAATTATAATTGCTTCTTCTTCTTTTTGTGTGTCTTCAAGTTGTTACTGACTTACAGCAACTGTAAGGCACAACTGTCATGGAGTTTTCTTGACAAGGGGAGTTTGCATTTGTATTCCTCTCAGGCTGAGATATTATGATTTTTCCAAGGTCACCCAGTGGGTTAAAATAGCAAGGTGTGGGGCTGTACAGATGGGCGGCATGCAGCCACCCCTGTACTGGCTGGATCGGGGCCATGGCAACCACATGCTGCAGCCCCATTCTGGACTCTGGAGAGCACAAAAAAGAGCCTCCTTTTTGTGCTCTGCAAGGGATGCCATAGCTGTGGCAGCGCGGCTTTATGACACACCTTTAGCGCTGCATCACGCCGTGTAGACTGGTTACTTTATGTTCAACATTTTTGTTTTCTTTATGTTCCACATTAAGCCTGCTTTCTTCTTTGATCTTCCTTAGTAGTTGGTCCAGGTTTGTGAGGTTCTCTGCTAGTATTATGGTGTCATCAGCATATCTCAGATTGTTGATATTTGTTCCTCCTATTTTCATTCCTCCCTCTTCCATGTCCAAGCCTGCTGTCCTTACAATATGTTCTTCATATAAATTGAATAGATAGGGTGATAGGATGCAGCCTTGTCTGACTCCTTTTCCAGTTGGGAACCATTCTGTTTCTCCGAGTTCTGCCCTGACATTAGCCTCTTGTCTTGAGTACAAATAACTCATTAGGTATCAGATGTGTTGACACTTCCATGTCTTTAAGGATGTTCCATAGCCTTTCATAATCTATGCAGTCAAAGGCTTTGATATGTCTATAAAGCACATGCTGAATTGCTTTTGGAACTCCCTGCTACACTCCAATAGCCATTGTATATTTGCAATGTGATCCCTGGTGCCTCTTCTTTTCCTGAACCCTGCTTGGACCTCTGGGATTTCTCTGTCCATGTATGGTTGGGGCCTATGTTGCAGAATTTTGAGCATGATTTTGCTCACATGGGAGATTAGTGCTATGGTTCTATAGTTGCTGCAGTTTCTTGTGTCTCATTTTTTGAGAATGAGGATGTATATTGATTGCTTCCAATCTGTTGGCCATTGTTTTGTTTCCTATATCTGTTAACATATGTTGGTTAACACTAGAGTTGACTCTGGTGCAAAACAAATCACCCCAAAAGGGCAGGCTGGAGGGGGCCTGTTTTCCTCTGGAGGGAAGCCACAGCAGCCAAACTATGGGGCGTCCCTCCGGCCCAAAAAGAACCTGGAAAAACCGTGCTCTTCTTTGGACATTGCGCGGATGTCACAAGTGTGCCATTGGTATACTTGTGATGTAAGCGACGTGCAGTGATGTCTATGTGCTGTGTGTTGCTTATGTCATGATGGCGGCCCCCATATGGACAGGAGGCCACCATTATGATGATACTATGACATGCTAGGATTAGGGACCATGCAGTTGGTGTGCAGTCCCTAACCCTAGAATCACCACTTGGATGCCACTTCTTGGTGATATGTACTGGACCTCTGTCAATGTAGATTGCAGCAGTTCGATTGGAATATCATCTGTCCTTGGAGTCTTGTTTTTTACTAAAATTGCTAACTACTGCTTAAAAGTAGTTCTGCTGGGTCAGTAGTTTTTAGTAAGAATCTTTGAAATTATTTTTGCAGTTCCTATTACTTTTTAATTACCATAATTCTTTTCTTAAGCCAACAATAGGGTTAGAAATTAAAACACTTTCAAAGGAGTTAATTAGATGCAAATCTTATTGGAATTCATGGATGTTGGACAGGCTAGTCATTAAACAAAAGAATCAACTCAAGCTTAATGCAAGCCTAGATCTGTTTTTTGCAAACAAACATGTTATTGTTTGTTATTGTTGTTATGTGTCTTCAAGTTTTGTTGTTGTTGTTGATTTTGATTTATGGCAACCTTGTGGTGGTGTTTTCTTGGCAATAATTTATTTAGAAAAGGTTTGTCATAGCTTTCATGTAAGACTGAAACAGTGTGGCTTGCCAAGGTCACCCAGTGGGTTTCCATGGCCCAGTAGTTTGTCTCAATGACTCCAAGTTCAGCACTCAAACCACTGTACCACACTGGCTCCTCCATGACAATCATGACCTAAATTAATTCAGTCTGTGTAATTCTTCCCTCATTCTGCATCAAGGCAACAACAAACTAAATTGTAGGGATTGAATCCAATTGTACTATTTATTTTATTTTTTGTATAAAAGACCTTAGATAACCAGTGAACTCATCCATCAGAAAACAGAAAACAAGAGGAGATGAATTTTATTGTTTTCCTTTTGCAAGTCGTTCCTACTTTGTATTCAACCACTAATTTAAGAGACTGAATCCAGATACGGAGAAGCAAGATTGTAACTGATTGAGTAGTTCTACAACAGACATAGAAACAGGGTCAAAACTCTCTTGTGCGTGCCATACTGCAAAAGTATATCTATTTCATATGACTTTGTGCACCTCTTTGACAGACAATTGAAAGTATTTGCAGTCATGAGAGTTAAAGTGATATCAGACTGCTATAATTGCTGTTTTTCACAATAATAACAATTTGATTATACTTTAGTTGCCACAGCTCCATCCTATGGAATCATGGGATTTATAGTTTCATAAGGAGAATTACTGTTAGCTGCTTTAAGGCTAACAGCCTTGAGGGAAAGGCTTGATGATGATGATGATCATCATCATCATCAACAACAACAACCAGAATGCTCTAGTGCCTCACCAACCTACAAATCTCAGGAATCCACAGAGATGGTACTTAAAGTAGAATCAAAACCATCAATCATTTTATGGGGCATCAACACATACTGTATATACTCATGTATAAGTCTACAAATTTTAGTCAAAAAATTGACCCCAAAAACTGTTGAAATAGTAACAAGCTCTACACCTGAGCCTTTATAGAGTTAATAGCCATTACAGGGTTAATTGAGAGCTACTGAGAACATAGATTACCTACAGCTGTATATGTATAGCTCTAATAAACTTTTGAGCCTTAATAAGGCTAGCTTTGTAGTGAGCCTTTCTCTCTCCCTCTTTTGCTCACTCTATTCTTAGCCTTCTTTTCTGTTGCATTATACTTGTGTTATTTGATTGTATTATATTGTTTGTATAATCATTTGCTATTTGCTATTATTATGTTTGCCATTACTATTATGCTTTATTTTGTATCCTTTGTATATATGGGTTTTGTATGAGTCTGTTATATATATTGTTTATTACCCTTTAAGCATTTATAGAAAAAGCCTTTTATAGTACCTTGTCTCAGTCTCGTTTCAAATCCATTGTTCCAACAAAAACTTGAGTCAACTTATCCAGGGGTCAATGTATGTACTGTACATTAGCTCTTATAAAAAGGAAACCATCTCTTGGTGAAAAGCAAAAGTGTAATCTGTCCTGAAAGCACTGACACCCTCCACCACAACCCTCTCTCATCCATCCAACCTTTAGTGGGAGCACAAATGGTTATGCTGATGGAATTTTGTTAAGTTCTTTGGCATCATCTTCCTTTGCTTCATCCTATAGATCCTTTGCTACATGTCTCTAAATTTTTACCCTTGACATATACAGTGTGCCCTTATTTTATGTGGGGGATCCATTCTGCCCCCCCCCCCCGCATAAGTGAAAAAGCGTGTAAGCTCAAGCCCCATAAGAAGCAATGGGGCTTGTGCCCGCGGCACACCTTCCGGGGTGCAGGAGGCTTTTTCCGGCGCTGCTTCCAGAATATGCTGGAAGCTGCATATGGCGCGCCTACGTATGACACGGGCCCACTGTATATGGGTAATATCAAAATCCATAATTTTAGCCCCAAAACCTGCCCTCGACTTATACATGAGATTGACTTATAATTGAATATATACAGTAGATAAATCTGATGGATACAATGGACACATTTTAGTCTTTAAAAGGACTTTACTTTAAAAGAAAACATAGGGCCTGTGGAGAGTGCAAAAAGGAGCCACAAAAAGCAAATCCTTTTTGTGCTCTCCAAGGGGTGCCATAGCCATGGCAGCGCTGCTTTATGACACCTCTTCGGGACTGCATCATGTAGATGCAGCACCAGAGGGGTGTCATGATGGTGCGCGCCGTGTGGACCAGCGTGTGCCAAAATGGTGCCCTGGGGGCTGAGTTAGAGCATCCAGCATGTGGATGCTGCGCCCTAATGCCACCCACAGGCTGACACAAAGTGCTGGTCTGTATAGGGCTGTAGTCAGAAGGGTTATAATTGTGTGAATAGATTTATGTAATGTAGGCACTGTGCAGACTGGCGCTTTGCGCCGGCCTGCACACATACTAGGGTTGTCTTGGGGCGTCCTTTCCAGATGCCCCACAACCCTAGTATGTTGTAATGGCGGCGCCCTTTCTAGATGGGCGCTGCCATTACGATGTCACAGCTGCGCCACCTCCAAATGAAACGGAGCTCCTTCCTTTTTTTGTGTCACTGGTGCAGACTTTACATGGCTTCGCCAGCGACACAAAGAAGAAAGGGGCTGAGTGGCCCCTTTCTCTTGTTCCCCACCGCTGTCAGGGTGTCCTTAGGGCATGAAGCCTCAAGGACATCCCTTTTCAGGCTGCGGGGAAGCAGCCTTTTGCCGCTTCCCCGTGGCCTGGAAAAGCAGCGGATTGGGGCCTGAGGGCTGCCAATGTGGCAGCTGAGGCCCCAATCCATCGGGGAAAGGGGCGGGTGCAGGCTGCCCGAAAGGGGCGGTCTGTACACTGCCATAGATACACTTCTTGTGTCCATTATAGAACAGTTTTTCCAGCTTCCTAACCAGAGAGAAAGGAAGAGGCAAAAGAACCATAGGCAGGTTACAGACCACCCTCAAGTGGCTGTTCTCCCACCGCTGCCATTTGCTGCAGAGGGAAGCCCCAGCGGCCAGACCGCGAGGCTTCCCGGCGCAGCGAAAAAAGAGCACCGAAATGGTGCTCCTTTTCAAAATCCGGAAGTGGCGCTGCGAGAGGCGAAGCACGTCCTCGCGATGTCACTTCCGCCGCAACACGTCTGGACGCTATGCGTCCAAGACGTCAAAATAGCAGCACCCATGTGGATGGGCGCCGCCATTTACGATGCGCTCCACGTGTGTTGGGGCCGTGGCCGGTTAGAAAGGGGTGACTCTTCCTAACCCTACCATGCCCCTTCCTAACCCTAGCATACACAGAGCACGTCGTAAGTGGCGGTTTGTAACCCACCATAGTTTGTTGACCTGAGAATCATTATCACATAGGGTAGCAAATAGCGAAAGGGAAGAGATGGACAAATACTCTGACTTGGTATAGGTGCTCAAGAAGTTCCTTTTGAGAACTGTAGACAGGGGGATGGGTCAAATGTTTGATGGCTGGGCTTTGGTGACCCCATGATGCTCAGACAAGGCAGGGGTAAATCAAACTCTTATTATTATTCCATTTGCCAGGAGTTTCCTCTTTGGCTTGAATGAATGAGAGAGCATGTTGGAAATATTCCATTCCTTTGGCAAGTTGTCTTTGAGCTTTCGTTTGGAGCTGCAAGAGATGAGCCTAAGTGCCTTGGAGATTTAGTATTTCATGGCTTGCTCGGCTGTCACAGCATTTTACATTTTTATTTGTCACAATGTGCCGATGATTATCTTTAAGAAGGGAGGGGTGGGGAAGCAATGCTCCAGGTCCCTAGATGCCCTTGCGAGGAGCAGATGTCTGAGCCTGTTGTACCACTAAAGCCACTTAGATTTATGTCATTCCTCACCTTTTGTACATTTCTAAATTACAACTATTTAGCGCACGTGGAACCTTTCTCACTTCCTAGATGAACTTATTAAGATGGTTTAGGATGTACTAAGGTCGAAGCAGAGGAAACTTGCAGATTTATAGGACAGAGAGACGGATTCATAATCTGTATTGATGCCATCATCCCTGAGCATGTGACAACCAAAGCAGATAAGCCTACGACTGAACTGAAAAGATTTCTTAAAGCTGGTAATCAATATTGAGCAGCTCAGTCTGTTGAGCTATCAAATTCAGAAAAGAGCAGGGGGGGGAGTGAAGAGAGTAACTTGCAGAGGTGGGTGATAAGATTTCTGCATGATTGTGGTGGAGGGGGTGAATAGAAGAAAACACAACACCTTTAGTATACAATCCCATGTTAAAAAATCAGAATAGTCTTAACTGGAATCAGTGAACAACAGAGTGTTTTCCCCTTATTTTCAAAAACTCAGCTACAGTCTGAGAAACAGTAATAAAAGCAAGCATGTTTCTGCGTATGTAAAGAATACATTTTAAGGTCTTGGCAGACCTTTTTGGGGTCAGACCAAAAGCCTGTTCAGCCTGACATTCTGATTCCACAGTGCAAATCAGGTATCAGTGGAAAGGACATAAGCATATTAGTATCAGAATTTGGAAAAATTTGGAGGATGGGGTAGGAGCAACAACAACTCCCAGGATGCTTTTGGCCTTGTTGAGTGGGCATTCTGGGAGTTGTAATTAAAAAAAAAGAAACTTCCCCATTCTAGACATGGTCCCTCAGCATATGTTGTCCAGCAAGTGGTACTTAGATTGTAAATAGCTGAGAATTTCATTTTCTTTTCCCCCTGATAGGTGCCTCAACTTTAATTGCTACAGGCTGAGTGTGCCTTATCCAAAATGCTTAGGACAAGGTGTTTTGGATTTTAGATTTTTTTTTATTTTGAAATATTTGTATATACATAATGAGATATTTTGAAGATGAGACCCACATCTAAACATGAAATTCATTTTTTCATATATACCTTTTACGCATATCCTGAAAGTAATTTTATACAAAATATTTTTAATATTTTTGTGCATGAAACAAAGTTGTTTACACTGAACCATTAGAAAGCAAAGGTATCACTATTTCAGCCATGAAAAACATTTTGGAATTTGGAGTATTTTGGATTTTGAAATTCTGAATAAGGGAGACTCAACCTGTATATACCAGGCAGGGGCAACAGGGTCTTCTCCACGCTGGAAATACCTGTCTCTATTTAATTTTGTTAGTATAGTATTGTTGGAAGAAGCCTAGGGCCTGTACAGACAGGCAGCATGCAGCTGCCCCTGTACTGGCTGGATTGGGACTGTGGCCATGGCATGCCGTAGCCCTGATCCAGCCTCCGGAGAGCACAAAAATTAGCCACAAAATGCAGCTCCTTTTTGCACCCTCCAAAGGGCGCCATAGCTGCAATGGTACAGCTTTATGATTCCCTTTTGGTGCTACATCATACAGATGCAGCACCGGAGAAGTGTCATCATGGCACACACCATGTAGACCAGCGCATGCCAATATGGCACCCAAGGGTCAAGGTTATGGCATCCAGCATGAGGGTGCTGCATCGTAACTCCGCCCATAAGCCAGCCTTTCGGGCCGGTCTGTACAGGCCCTCATGCATTCTCTTTCCTCTCATTTTATAGATAGGGTTTCCTGTTTAGGTCCCTCTCTCTTTAAGATTGTCTCTATATCAAGATTCTAAACTGTTAATCTTACAATTAGTATGTATTTCTAGCATGACTGCTAGTCATATATTTCTCTCAATCTTCCTGCTATATCGATAACTATCTTTAATAAAATAATAATAAAATAAAAATAATAAAATTTTTATTTTTATCCCGCCCTTCCGAGCGATCAGGGCGGCTTACAAAGTGCACCAATGTGCAAGCAACATACAAGGTTAAAAACAAACATACACAGTAAACCTTAAAAACAATAAAAAGCCCCTTAGTCCAACCTCACGGCCACGAGAGAGGAGGGAGGCCCAGAGGATATTCAGTCGGGGAATGCCTGATTGAATAGGAAGGTTTTAAGACCCTTCCTAAATTGGGCCAGGGTGGTAGATGAGCGGAGCTCCGTGGGCAGCCTATTCCAAAGGGCTGGGGCAGCCGTGGAAAAGGACCTTCTAGCAGTAGAAGCTAACCTGGCCCCAGGCACCTTCAGGAGTTGCTGCCCAGATGTTCTGAGGGTGCGAGGCGGAATGTACGGAGAGAGGCGGTCCTTCAGAAATCCTGGGCCCAAGCCATTTAGGGCTTTATAGGTAATAACCAACGCCTTATATTGAGCTCGGAAGCGGATGGGCAGCCAATGGAGATCTTTAAGCACAGGTGTTATGTGGCTGGTCCTGGGAGCGCCAGTGACCAGCCGAGCTGCCATGTTCTGCACCATTTGCAGCTTCCGAGTTTGGTATAAGGGTTGCCCCATGTAGAGTACATTACAGAAATCCAGTCTCGAAGTTACCAGAGCATGTACAACAGTTTCAAGGTCCCTCTGGGCCAGGTATGGGCGCAGCTGGCGAATCAGCCGAAGCTGATAACAGGTACTCTTGACCGTCGCATTCACCTGAGCAGTCAGGTGAAGGGACGAGTCAAGAAGCACCCCCAGACTGCGCACGGAGTCCTTCACGGGGAGCGTGACCCCATTCAGGACAGGTGGAACCACCGCCATTCCTGGACCAGGGGAGCCTATCACTAGTACCTCCGTTTTCTCTGGATTTAGCTTGAGTCGGTTTTCCCTCATCCAGCCCATTACTGACTCCAGACAGGCCACGAGAGGAGAGACGCCATCCCCAGTCACTGCATCAGTCAGAGACATAGAGAAAATGATTTGGGTGTCATCAGCGTATTGATAACCCCGCGCCCCATGTCTCCGGATGATCTCTCCCAGCGGTTTCATGTAAATGTTAAATAGCATGGGAGACAGAATGGCTCCTTGAGGGACCCCGGTTTTAAGGGCCCGCTCGCTGGAGCACACGTCTCCCAGCTGCACCATCTGGGACCTCCCAGAGAGGTAGGACCGGAACCACTGGAGCGCAGTGCCCCCGATTCCCACCTCTGCCAGGCGCCCCAGAAGGATACCATGGTCTATGGTATCGAAAGCCGCTGAGATGTCCAAGAGCACCAACAGGGACACGCTTCCCCCGTCAGTGCTCAGACGGAGATCATCGACCAGGGCGACCATGGCTGTCTCAACCCCGTAACCCGCCCGGAAGCCAGTTTGAAATGGGTCCAGATAATCCGTTTCATCCAAGACCGCCTGAAGCTGGATCGCAACTGCCCTCTCAATCACCTTTCCCAAAAATGGTAGCAGCGAGACAGGCCGGTAATTATTATGAACCAGGGGGTCAAGGGAGGGCTTTTTTAGGATCGGTTTTACTATGGCCAATTTGAGATCCGATGGAAATTGCCCATCCCTGAAAGATGTATTAATTATCCGGCGCAACAAAAGTGTTACCGCCGGTCCCCCCTGGGCCGCTAACCACGAGGGACAGGGATCAAGAGAGCAGGTTGTTTTCCGAACACTTCCGAGGATCTTGTCCACATCCTCGGTACTCACCAACTCAAACTGATCCAGTATAACATAGTCCACGGAGGCTCTGGACACTTCTACCCTAGGTTCTGCCATAATGTCGGCGTTCAGACCTTCGCTTATACGAGAAGTTTTATCCACGAAAAAGTCGTTAAACAAGTCACAGCAGGCCTTAGAAGGTTCAAGGATCTGGTTCAGGGCGGGAGGGAGCTGAGTTAGCTCCCTGACCACCCTGAACAACTCTGCCGGACGCGACTCCGCGGACGCAATACGAGCACCATAGAACGAGTTCTTGGTTGCTCGCATTGCCTCTCCGTAGTCCTTTAACAGTTGGTCTAGGAGAGTCTTGTCGTTTGAGCGAAGGTGTTTCCGCCAACGGTACTCTAGCCGTCGCAGAGCCCGCTTCCTCGCCCGGAGATCTTCCGTATACCAGGGCTTACGTTTGGAAGCGGGCCTGAGAGGGCGCTTGGGAGCGATTCTGTGTATAGCCCCAAAGAGACCGGTATTCCAGATACCGGTGAGGGCATCAACAGAGTCGCCGTCATTTCCAACCGTGAGCCCCTCTAAGGCTTCTTGGAACCTCTCAGGTTCCATCAGCCTTCGAGGGTGGACCATCCTAACAGGTCCACCAACCCCGGGGGGGATCTGGGTAGAGGCCTTGATTTTCACCTCTACCAGGAAATGATCCGTCCATGACAGGGGGGAAATATTGGCTATTTCCACCCACGGATTTTCCACCTCCGAACAGAAGACCAAATCGAGAGTATTACCCGCACAATGCGTAGGACCCTGTATCAGCTGGGACAGGCCCATGGCCGTCATGGTCTCCATGAATTCCCGAGCCGCACCAGATGGAACAAAGCTGGCCGTGAGGGAGATGTTGAAGTCACCCAGGACAAGAAGCCTGGGCGTCTCCAACATCAGCTCAGCAACCAGCTGTGTCAGCTCATTAAGGGAGTCCGCTAATGCACGGGGTGGCCGATACACTAACAGAATCCCCAGACTGTCCCTAGCCTTTAGGGTCAGGTAAATACACTCGATATGGGTGGTCTGTCGGAGGTGGTTCCTGGTGAGGGACACGGTGTTCCTATGTACCAAGGCCACACCCCCCCCCGCCCACCTAACCTGCGCTGGTCCTTCACCGAGTACCCGGCAGGCAGGGCCTGAGCCCACACAGCATCCCCTTCAGGCCTCAGCCAGGTCTCGGTAATGCAAGCCAGGTCACACTTAGAGTCCTCCAGGAGGTCCTGGAGGATGTGGGCCTTGTTATTAATGGACCTGGCATTGCACAGGAGCAGCGACAGGGTTTGTGGCACGGTTGGAGAGACCCTCAGGTCCTTCAGGTTGGGAGGGGGACAGGAAGGCGAGATAGATATGATGCATCTATCCCGCCTTCCCCTGGAACGGAAGTCCCTTCTCCCACCGCCATACCTCCCCCTGCCCCACACAACCTCTATAGGGGCTCCGCCTACCAAGGTGTTATCCCCGGCCCAGGCATCCCCCACATCCCTATCCTCCCCCCACCCTTCTATGGCTTTATGGGGCCGCTCTCACCAGCCCCCGCCCCCACTGAGAGCGCCGCAGCGGCGTCGAGAAAGAGTCCTCCTGAGCCGCTGCCCAGGTGTCAAAGGGCGGGCGGGCGGCGTCTTCAGGGGGGGTGGCCGGGAGCCGGCTTTATGGGGCCGCTCTCACCGGCCCCACCCCCACGAAAAAGCGCCGCAACGGCGGCGAGGAAAAGTCCTCCTGGGCCGCTGCCCAGGTGTCAGCAGGCGGGCGGGTGGCGTCTTCGGGAGGGTGGCCGGGAGCCGGCTTTATGGGGCCGCTCTCACCGGCCCCGCCCCCCAGAAAGCGGACGGCAGCGGCGGCGAGGAAAAGTCCTCTGGCCGCTGCCCAGGTGTCAGAAGGGCGGGCGGGCGGCGTCTTCGGAGGGTGGCCGGGAGCCGGCTTTATGGGGCCGCTCTCACCGGCCCGCCCCCCAGAAAAGCGCCGCGGCGGCGGCGAGGAAAGTCCCTGGGCCGCTGCCCAGGTGTCACAGGCGCGGGCGCGGTCTTCGGGAGGGTGGCCGGGAGCCGGCTTATGGGCCGCTCTCACCGGCCCCCCCCCCACGAAAAAGCGCCGCACGGCGAGGAAAAGTCCTCCTGGGCCGCTGCCCAGGTCAAGCAGGCGGGCGGGCGGCGTCTTCGGGAGGGTGGCCGGGAGCCGGCTTTATGGGGCCGCTCCACCGGCCCCGCCCCCCAGAAAGCGCCAGCGGCGGCGGAGGAAAAGTCCTCCTGGGCCGCTGCCCAGGTTCAGCAGGCGGGCGGGCGGCGTCTTCGGGAGGGTGGCCGGGAGCCGGCTTATGGGGCCGCTCACCGGCCCAGCCACTGCAGAAAAGCGCCGCGGCGGCGGCGAGGAAAAGTCCTCCTGGGCTTTAGTTAGATTAGGATTTAGTGTTTGTTATGTACCGTATTTTCCGGTGTATAAGGCGACGGGGCGTATAAGACGACCTCCCAACTATTTAAATAAAAATATAGAGTTTACCATATACTCGCCGTACAAGACCACCCGAAGCCTCAAAAGGCCGGCGTTGGGCACGCGCCCGCCACCCCATAGGGCCGGCCTCCGACACCTCAGAAGGCCGGCACTGGGTGCGCTCATGCTGCCCCTTCGAGCCGGCCTCCGAAGCCTCGGAAGGCCGGCGCTGGGCACGCGCCCGCCTCCCCATGGGGCTGGCTTCCGGCCTCGGAAGACCGGTGCTGGGCGGGGTCACGCCGGCCCATGGAGTCAGCCTCTGAAGCCTCGGAAGGCCGGCACCCGCCTCCCCATGGGGCTGGCCTCCGGCCTCGGAAGGCCAGTGCTGGGCGGGGTCGCGCCGGCCCATGGAACCAGCCTCCGAAGCCTTGGAAGGCTGGCGCTGGGCGTGCGCCCGCCTCCCCATAGGGCTGGCCTCCGGCCTCCGAGGCCTCGGAAGGTCGGTGCTGGGCAGGGTCGCACCGGCCCATGGAGCCAACCTCGGAAGGCCGGCGCTGGGCGGGGTCTCGCCGGCCCATGGAGCCAGCCTCCAAAGCTTTGGAAGGCCGGCGCTGGGCACGCGCCCGCCTCCCCATGGGGCTGGCCTCCGGCCTCCGAGGCCTTGGAAGGCTGGTGCTGGGCGGGCTCGCACTGGCCCATGGAGCTGGCCTCTGGCCTCCGAAGCCTCGGAAGGCCGGCGCTGGTCATGCACCCGCCGCCCCATGGGGCTGGCCTCCAGACTCCAAGGCCTCGGAAGGCCGGTGCTGGGCGGGCTCACGCCGACCCATGGAGCCGGCCTCCGGCCTCTGAGGCCTCGGAAGGCTTGTGCCTCCAAGGCCTCGGAGGCCGCCCACTGGCCTCCTCCAAGGCTTTGGAGAGCTGGCGTTGGGCGTGCGCGCGCTGGCCCATAAAGTTTCCCTCCAGCCTCCTTATACGGGGCGTATAAGACGACCTCCAACTTTTCAGAAGATTTAAAGGGGTTCACAAGTCGTCTTATACGCCGGAAAATACGATAATTATTTATTAAAGCCATTACTATTATATTTGGAGAAAGTCTTTATTTTTTAGGAAGAAAGATTTAAAATAATAGTCTGAACCACATTTACGTTGTTCTGCTGATGAAAGCTGAACTCTAACAAGTTTAACTTTCAAACTTGCATATTTTTGTTTCCCTTTAAAAGGCTTAACATCCTGGGAAAATAAAATTGCACCCCACAAGTATCTTGCTAATTTGTCAGTTTACCAGTAATGACTCCCTGTTTGTTTTATGCAGTGAAAATTATTCTATATTGCCTTGCCTAAATTGCCCCAGTAGTAGTGTTACCACCACCACCATCAGCAGCAGTTACTTGTTATTAAATGGAGGTGGGGCAGTCTGAATCACTACAGCACAGCTTTTCTGAGACTTCTTTGAGGTGGGGTAAGATGGTAGCATTACTATCTGTCTTCACTATAAAGAACAAATGAGCAGGAACACTATTGCAAAAAACAGCACCAACTAATAGTGAAATACTAAGAATCATACAACGCCAGAAGTCTGACTGCAAATAAACCCAGTGAGAAGGACTGGTGATCTGTACTGCCTAATCTTTCTTTGAATGAAGGGTCTGGATTTATTGATACAAATTGGCCCTATGTCTGCAGCACTGAAACAGGGATCCTATGCACAGTTTGTGGTGCACCTATCACAACTAGTAGCAGCTGCTAGGATGTGCAAGGATCCTCAATTCAGTTCCAGGTATGATTTGACAATCCTGATTCAAGCCTGATTCAGTTCAAAGCAATTTCCCATACATTTTATTTATTATTTTATTTATTTGTATCCCACTCTTTTCCCAGGACTGGGGGAAAGGGGCTTGAGATCTTGTCTAATGAAACTATTACTAAAATAATAATGAGAACAGCAGAGAGATTCAATGAAATAAACAACAGATATGGAGTAAGGAAGGATAGTCCAGGATTGAGAAAGTATGTTAGGAAAAGGACTGTAGGAGAAAGGAAAGGGAGATACCAGCTACATAAAAAATAAACTACTACTAAGGTAGCATTTGCACTGGAAAACTAATGCAGCTTGAGACTGCTTTAACTGCCATGGCTCCATGCTATGGAATTTTGTGATTTTTAGATTTGTGAGATATTTCGCCTTCTCTGTCAGAGATTTCTGCTATAACAACAAACTACAGGATTGCATAGGATGGAGACATGACAGTTAAAGAGTTGTCAAACTGCGTTAATTCTGCATTGTGGCAGCAGCTTAAGCTTCAATAGAGTGCTTTCAGAATGGTTGGAATGGCCTTTAGATTTGCCTAGCAAAGAGGGCAGGATACTTACTCCCTAGAAGCACCATGATAGGAGAGTGAAGCTGACATTTATGTCCCATGCAGGAAGCTGGAACAGTCAATGAGCAAAATCCAATTCTTGTATTCTTCCACCACACTGATACTTTCCCTTTTTTTTTTAAAGTGTTGTTTTGCAACATTTTGGAGAAATATAATCTAAGGAGCTCAACTAATGGCCCCTAAGGGCCGGCACCGTGCCGCCTCTGGAATTACCAGATCGAGGCCACAGCATCTGTATGCTGCAGCCCCGATCTGGCCTTTCTGCCATGCAAAAAAAAAGAAGCTGCAAAAACAGCTCTTATTTGTACCACGGAAAGTGCATCCTAGCCACCACTGCAGCGGCTTTTCTCCACTTCTTCAGCACAGCACGTGTAACTGCTGTCTCAAAGACACGGCATGATGCCACCCACCGTGTGGTTGCTTGGGAGGCATCATGCCAGTGTGGGGGCAGAGTCAGGGCAGCCAACATGAGATCACCATGCCCCCACTCTGCCCCTACTCTGGCTTTTTATGCCAGCATGTACAACCCCTAAGTTTACTTTTAAAGGAGATTATTGCATTAGCTTCACTGTTAGAGTAGATCTGGGAAGTAGCTTTCTTATGGAGGATCTTATCGTATTCACCCATCACTGGGCAGTATGCATTCTGTATGCAACCCAGGCTTCTTTCGCAATTTTTCAATTTTTCACACCCTATTTGGATAGATCCAGTCTAATTCAAACCTGGTTCAGACTTGGATACAGCCAGATCAGTTGCAGTTGATAATCTTATTGCCTAAGAAGAATACAGTGGTTAAGAAGCAGAACTGCACACTTTGTGATAAAAGCATGGAACTCAGTGTCCACAAAAGATACTCCATAACATCCCAATGAAGAAAGGGAGACATTTCTAATATGTTAGAATTCTCCCAGTGTTTGTACCTAATTACTGAGGCAGTTCTAGCTAATGCAATAATAATGCACAAAAAAGTTTCCAAAAATCTCCACCCCAGAATTTATCTGTGGGGAAAAAGATTGGCAGCTACAAAAAGGAACTGCACACCTCTTCATCCTAAACTTTCAAATTTACCTTCATCTCTCCTCTCCACATTTAAAAAAATGCACTCCCATTTTGCTACCTGTGAACAAGGCAGTGAAAGATGGAGCATTTGAACCCAGCCCTCATCCAAACCACAGCGGACACCTGCTCCTCCCAGGAAAGCTAAATGTTAATCTGGTTCTTCAAAATTACATTGTCCGTTGGATCTTCTGGGCATGGGAATATATTCATACAGCTTCTGATTCCTTCATTTATATGATTGGGTACTTTCTCCTCACTTTATAGGTTTCCATTGCAGGAGAGATGGAAAAATTATTTTTTAAAATGAATTCATTTCTGTTACTTATTACAGTCTTGTAGAAGTAATCTATTACTATTATAATTCTTGTTGCACTGTTGAAAAACTAGCCTGTCATGTGGCTTGCTGCTCCTATATGCCACCTCCTTCCATGCACTGGTCTAAAACAAGACTATCCTACCCAAGTACCATATTTTAGTGTTTAAACTTAGTTTGTAGCACAACCATAAATGGTAAGAAAAACAGGAAAGGGTTACTGTAATTTGCTCTGTCATGGGTCCTTTAACGACTGCATTCATTGCTCTTATGTGCGTTCAAGAAGACCCTGACCTATGACAACCATATTCAAGAATGTTCTTGAAAAGATTTATTCAAAGGAGCCTTTCATGGCCGTCCTCCCTAAGACTGAGAGAGTGTGACTTTCTGAACATTACCCAGTGGGTTTTTATGGTTGATTGGGGATTGAATGAATTAATGCAGTTTGACATGGTTTAACTGCCATGGACCAATGCTGTGAAATTCTAGGATTTGTAGTTTTGTGAGATATTTAGCCTTCTCCGTCAGAGAATTCTGGTGCCACAACAATCTACAAATCCCAGGATTCCATAGAATGGAGCCATGACAGTTAAAGTGGTGACAAACTGCATTAATTCTGTAGTTTAGCAGCAGCCCCTGGCTTCTGTGATAGAGAAGGCTAAATATCTCACAAACTCATAAATCCAAGAATTCCATAGCACTGAGCCATTGCAATTAAAATGGTGCCTAACTGCATTAATTGTGGACAGGATCCTTGGAGAAGTGAGGGCCACCACATGCATACTGGATCCTTGCCTTTCCTGACTTCTGAAATCAGCTAGAGGGAGACTGGTCAAGTGGGTAAAGGGAGTGGTGAATGCTTTACTGCAGCAAGGCAAATTTCCATCATGCCTAAAGGAAGCCATGGTGAGGTGATTACTGAAAAAGACTTTCCTGGATCCCGCCACCCTGGATAACTATTGACCAGTCTCTAACATTTCATTCTTGGGCAAGGTTCTAGAGTGAGTGGTGGCCTCTAAGTTCTAGGGGTTTCTGGATGAAATGGATTATCTAGATCCATTTCAATCTGGCTTCAGACCTGACTATGGCACAGAGACAGCTTTGGTCACCTTGTTGGATGACCTATGCAGGGAACTGGACAGGGGGAGTGTGTCCCTTTTGGTCCTGCTAGATCACTAAGCGACTTTTGATACCATCAACCAAGGTATCCTTCTGAACTACCTATTGGTATGGGACTTGGGGACACTGCTGTGCAATGGTTCTGGTCTTTCTTGGAGGGGTGGACAAGAAGGTGGTGTTGGGGGACTCCTGTTCAACTCCTTGGCCACTGGCCTGTGGAGTTCCACATGGCTCTGTATTGTCCCCCATGTTATTTAACATCTACATGAAACCGCTGGGAGAGGTCATTCGAAGTTTTGGGGTGTGATGTCATCAGTATGCAGTTGACACCCAACTCTCTCTCTCCTTTCCATCTGATGCCAAGGAAGCTGTCTCTGTACTGAACCAGTGTCTTCTGTCAGTAATGGACTGGATGAAGGAAACAAATTGAAGCTTAATCCAGACAAGACAGAGGTGCTCCTGGTCAGTAGTAAGGCAGATCAGGGAATTGGGGCTTTGCTTGTGCTGCATGGGGTCTCACTTCCCCTGAAATTTCTGGCTCGTAGCTTGTGTGTGCTTCTGGACTCCACTCTGAGCCTGGATGCAGCAGTGGCCAGGAGTGCATTTGCATAGTTAAAACTAGTGCACCAACTGTGCCCATTCCTTGAGATGTCAGATCTGGCTACGGTAACACATGCGTTGGTAACATCCCATTTGGACTACTGTAGCACACTCTACAGGGGCTGCCTTTGGAAACTTTATGAACTTCAGCAGATCCAAAACACCACAGCTAGAACATGGACTAGTCTGGAGCCAGTTAAAGGGAGCATATAACTCCTGTACTGAATCAGCTTCACTGGCTACTGGTTCATTTCTGAGCACAATTCAAAGTTCTGATCATGACCGATAAAGCCCTACACTGTTTAGGTCCAGACTATTTGAGAAACCGTATCTCCCCATATGAACCATCTAGAGACCTGAGATCCTCAGAAGAAGGCTTTCTCTCAGTCCT
This sequence comes from Sceloporus undulatus, assembly GCF_019175285.1. NCBI lineage: Eukaryota > Metazoa > Chordata > Lepidosauria > Squamata > Phrynosomatidae > Sceloporus > Sceloporus undulatus. The sequence continues at coordinate 36,527,888 of NC_056522.1, read as the reverse complement.
GCCACCATCACAGGCTCGCTTGGTGAGGACACGAGAGAGAGAGAGCCTTCTCAGTGGCTACTCCCACCCTGTGAAACTCCGTTCCATGGGAGGCTAGGCTGGGCCCCTCCCTGGTGGCTTTTCACTGGTAAGCAAAAACATTTTTATTCAAGCAACCTTTTTAAAATCATGCAAGCCTGGTTTTATTTGGGGGAGGTGGTGGTGGTTTAGATTGTTTTAAATTTTTGTCTGTTTTTAATTTTAACCTTCTAGTGTTTTAATTAGATTATTTTAATTGTTTTTAAACATGTTTTAATGTGTTTTATATTATGATATAAGGCAAGATAAAAATAAATAAATAATATAATATAATTCTGCAGTGTAGATGCAGCCTCAGTCCACCACTCAACCCATGATACTATCCTTGCTGTCTTAATCCAGTGTAGCTTTCATTATCCCGGACATTCAGCTGTAAAGAAAGGAGTTGTTGTTAAATGTATGGTTCTCACAGAGTTTCTTGGGGGGTGGGGGTGGGGGTGGGAGGTGGAATCCTTTCCTGGACTACACCTCCCAGAATCCCCCAGCCAGCATTCTTGTGTTGGCTGAGGAATTCTGGAAGTTGTGGCTGGGGGAAAAAATTCAAGGGCTGAATCCTCACTGCAGAAGTAATCCAGTTTGGCACCACTTTAACTGCCATGGCTCAATGCTATGGAATTCTGGGAACTGTAGTTTTGTGAGACATTTAGCCCTCTCTGTAGTGCAACAACAAACTAAAATTCCCAGGATTCCATAGCATCAAGCTAAAGTGGTGTCAAACTGGACTATTTCTGCCATGCAGATGCAGCCAAGGTTTAGTTTCCCATATAGCTGGGAAAGATACCGGAGTTCATACAGAGGAAAGGGCGATAATTCCGGCTCTGCTTCACTTGCTGTTCATTGCATAATTGATACTATTAAAAAAAACATTTTAATCATTTTAAAAGGCAGCTGTATTCTTTGGAATCAGGATTAGGCAATGAAGATCTCCACTGAGAAGTAGAAAAGTTAAGTTAGCATGCCAGCCATTTTGTTTTAAATCAAACTCATTTGCAGTCAATTGAATGTCTTAAAATCAAAAATCTGCCTCTTGGGGGCTTTGAAAGAAATGCCTATTGCAAACAGTTTAAAAAAAACTATCTCAAACAGAAATATTGACATTTTCAAGAGATAAAGCAGAAATAAAATTAATAACCACCTTTCCCTTGTTATATTTACTGCATTTCTTCTGATGGGAATATTAGGCCTCTATGAGATTCATAATTAGGAGTATGCCAGATGGGTTATCAATGAGGTTTTAAATTTTTATATGTAGAGTATGTCAGGGCTTTCTTTTCTGAAGAGTTGCTCTGCTGCCATACAAAGCAGTTAAATATAAATATCTGACATAGGAGAGAAGGGCTACTAAATGTCCTATGATTTCTAATTTGCTGTTTATTTAATCCTCCCCCTCACCTCCTCCTTTCTAGCTGGCCTGGTGGGATAGATTAACTGAATGGTCTGACCAGATGGAAAACTAAAGCTTGAAAACAGAGAAGAGGTTCAAAGCTCTCAGCCAGCTTTATTCTCATAAAGAATGGAAGGAATTCAGTTCATTCTGGATTTTTTTTGGAAGCCGACCCTGAAATAGTATGGAGATGTTCTTGGGAATTTCAGGGTTTAACCACCGACTTTACATGCAAGGATGGCTCACTGGTTTCAGAGGGTCCTGTTTCCAGGTAATGATGCCCGGAATCAGTTTAGGAACTGATATGCAAACTACTGTACACATTTGCAAGTTTCTGGTCTAGATCTTGTCTTTGTGATGAACTTGGAAGATGGTCTTGGTGTCTTCCCACCACAAACCCTAACTTATTTTACAGGTTAATAAAGATTATTGTGGTGAACCTACAAGGTGGTTTTGATGTTTCCCCATTCAATATATCCAATTTTACAAGCTAATGAATATTATTAATGCAAAAGCTTTCTTGGACTACAGCCCACTTGATCAGATGTAGGCTGATCAGACACAGGCTGATCAGAAGCAGGCATCAGATGTGACTGTTCATCCACAGAAGCTGATGCCTTAATAAAATGTGTTAGTTCCCTCCCATACTACACAATTATAGCTCTTTGATACCACTTTAATTGCCATGAATCTATCCTATGAGATCCAGGGGATGCATCTGTTGGAGAAAGGTAATGTCCTGTTCCTGAGGGATGTGCAAGAGGGCCGCTTTGGCTGGCCTAGTGGGAGAAAGGAACTAAACTGATGTTTGTCCCTTATCCATAGCAGACGGTGGGGAGAGAATATATGAGGATAGTTACACCATGGCTCCCCTTTGGTGAAAGGTTGGGCTCTGGAACTGCCTTTATGGTGCATGGGCCTGGGTGAGTAGGTGGAGAAGGAGTCTGACTTTGGACTCAACTAGAGGGTTTACTTTCTTATAAAGCTGGTTGGCTTGGTGAGAGCCTTCTGACTTTGCCTTACAGTGAATGTCTGGGTTGCAACCAATGCTGGTTCACCCAAAGAAAGACTGAGAAGATGTCAGAGGTTGACACCCTGGCCTGCATCACATTGCTCCCTCCACTTGGCTCATCCCCAGGTTCCATTCCATAAATCAGTTATAGGTCAATAACTTTGCTCTTATTTCAAGCCATCTTATTTTGTCTGGCCTCATTACTACATGGTTAGTCACCAAGTAGATCCACAAGGTATTTAGAATCCCCTACTGCAGAGCTCTACTGTCTCCCCAAATTACAAACCTGAAACTGCTGTTAGATGCAGCCATGGCAGTTAACATCAAATCAAAGTGCTATAACTGTGTACTGTGAAAAAAGCTTTAAAGGTCTAAAAGGTCCTTTCAGGGTTCAGGAGATTCTGGTGTTTTTGCTGAAAAAGATTATCATGACTCCTTCCTTCCCAGGCATTGCTACTCTTACAGTAAGTTAGAACTATTTTCTTCCTATATGATCCTGCATGTGTTTTGAGATATTCTACGTAGGTTTCTCTCTGTCCAACCACTCTGATAGGTACATCAGTTTGGGACACAGGAGAGGGCCTTTTCAGTGACTGCTCCCAGGCTCTGCAACTCCTTTCCAGAGAAGTTAGACTTACCTATAAGCCTTTGTATTCAAAGATATAGCCGTGTTAGTCTGTAAAAGCAGTACAGTGCTTCCTTCCCTTATGCGGGGGATCTGTTCCGGACCCCCCCACACACACATAAGGGGAAAATTGTGTATGCTTGCACCCCATTGAAAATAATGGGGTGTGTGTCCCACGGGCTCGTGTCCCACGAGCATGTGCGCCATTCATTAGATTCTCCCGTGGCTTCAGCGTATGCTGAAAGTCGCAGAAATGGAGCCTGCATATGACACAGGCTTACTGTATGTAAAGAGATCTTGTAACACCATTGATACTGAAAGAAAGAAGTTGGTAGTATTAGCTTTTGTAGAAGCCTTTGAGGGCTGATCTTCAGGGGGAAAGGCCTTTCAGAATGTGTCGTTTTGTACACTTTTTTAAATGGCCTCTCCTTTAGTTACTTTTAATTGGATTGATAGTTTAATTATATATTGCAACTTTTGTATACTGTAAGTTACACTCTCTCAGACTCAGAGGAAGGCAAAGGCAAACCCTTGAACAAATCTTAACAAGAAAACATAATGATGCATTTGCCTTTGGATTGCCAATAAAGTGAATTGCCCTTAAAGGTACATGAAAACAACAAAATTTTTAAGGCTGCATCTGTTTTAACTTTTGAAAGCCATGTTGAGTACCAGACTGGGAAAAGATATGATGGTAATGATGATGCCCTACTCTTGGACCATGTGCCGAGGGTCTTCATGTTCTTCACAAAGGATATTCTACCCTTGCATTGTAGAGAGCAAGACACTGAAAAATTTTCATACCCAATTATCATATTTGCTGTGTTTGCATTCCCTTGGTAACTTTGCCTGCCCCTTTTCTTTGGATGCCTAAACTGTATTTATAAAATTTTAACTGAAGTTTTAAGTTAATGAAATGCTAGAAAATTGGGAACTGAAGGAAATTTTTAGGTGGGGCATCATTCTTATCTTGGCTGGGCAATGCCCTCTATTTTGGTCCGCTCTGGAAATTTGGTCCCTTCAATTATAAAAGTTACACAGACTGGATATCAGAAATCTATACAACTAGAGGCATTGCACTGACAATATGTGGTCTATGGAGTTTATTGCATTGCCCTTTCTCATCCTTCCCTCCTGAATTAGGTGTGGGATGAGAACTTTTAAATACAGATTGTATTGCACACCTCCATGCCCAGGCAGAAGGCATCCTGTACCCGATCCAGGCTTCTCCCATACTTTGCCAAGAATGGGAAAATCCCATTCTTTAAAAAAGTGCCAGAGAAGTCCAGATCTGGGTACAGGATGCCTCCTGCTTGAGAATGAAGGCATGCACTAAAATCTGTGTTTAACGCTTCCCATGCCTGGCTAGGGAGGAAAGGATAGGAAAGGGCAGTGCAATAAACTCCTACATACTGCATTTTGTAATTTAAAAAAAAAAAAGGGGGGGGATAATATGGTATATTATCTTCATCAATGTACCACTTCAGATATGATGAGGTGGGGTGGTGTGTCCAAAAGATTTCATGGTCAAAATCCCCTTGCACATGGGAAAACAGGAATGTAAATTTTCACTCAACCCATATTTTTCCTCTCCCTCACAAGTTGGCACAAAGCTTTTTTGTGTACTTTCAATGGGAGTGTTTGACTTTCTAAATCCTTTCTGTGCAAATTGGGCAAACCTATGCAGCTGATGGTTTCTTCACCAGTGTGATGGTTGTGGCACATCTAATACTTTCAAAGCCGATACTGAAAATATAATTGAGTTGGGTACCCTGTGACCTATCAGATGTTGATGAAACACCACTGTCATCATACCTCCTTATTAGCCATACTAGCAGAAGCTATTTGGAAATAGAAACTCACAACATCTGAGCAGTGACAGGCTCCACAGTTCTCCTGAAACATGGGCGCGTTACAGACGCGCCAAAGGGGTGTGCTAGGGTTAGGAAGGGGCGTGTTAGAGTTGAGAAGGGGCGTCACTTCCTGACGCCCCTCAACCCTAGTATGGACCGAGTCCGTACAAAATGGCAGCGCCCGTCCACATGGGGGGCGCAATTTTGACGTCACGGATGCATAGCGTCCGGACGTCGCACGGAGGAAGTTATACCATGAGTGCCTGACTAGCGCCTCGCGGAGCCACTTCCGGGGTCCAGAAAGAAGCCTCATTTCGGGGCTTCTTTCTGGCTGCGCCCGGAAACCATGCGATTTGGCCGCTGCGGTTCCCAGATGCAGCAACCGGTGGCGGTGGCAGAACACCCATTTTGGGCAGTCTGTAACTCGCCATGGAGAACATTCAATAATGGTGTTTGCTACAGATATGTGTATTTGCTATGACAGTCATAGGACTATACTATGATAATGATTATTATACATGTATTTATTTTAAGCATTTATGACCCCCACATCATAAACAAATTTTCAGAGCATCTTATAAGAGTAATACCACACTTAGAATAGATTCAATAAAAAAAGAAATCAATAAAACCTATAAAAGCAGCCTTGCAATAAATAGCAAAGATAAGACTGATTAGAACTACAGCAGATTCATAAGAAAGTTATCTTTCCCTGGTTCCAAAATGAAATCAGACTAAGGTCAAGGCAGGGACAGAAAAATATTCAAAAAATATTTTTAAAACATACTAAGTGGGAAAAAAAATGTGTTTCATAGTGCCAGGAAGCCATGATGAGACAAATCCTGGGCAGATAAGAATATTTGTAGTTTGGGACTTATTCTGCGCAGAATTCATGTTTTTGTGCAGAACGTTGCATAGAAAAGCAGCAGATTTAATGTAGTTTGACACCACTCTAACTGTCATGGCTCCATCCTATAGAATCCTGTGATTTGTAGTTTGTTCTGGCACCAGAGCTATCTAACAAGGAAAGCTAAATATCTTACAAATATCTTACAAGCTAAATATCTTACAAAATTATAAATCTCAGCATTTGGCATAGCAGTTAAAGTAGTGTTGAACTACATTTATTTTGCAATGTAGGTGCAGCAATTCAGATGCAGATGCAATACTTCTGCATAGAAAAAAGCTGGGTTTTGTGCAAAACAACTATCTGTCAATTGTGCAGAGTAAGCCCCCACCTACAGCATTTTCTATGCAAAAAATATTATTTTCTATGAAAAAAAATACTGTTCTCTCTACAGAAATTTCTATGACTTTTTTGTGCAGGAATATCATTTTCTGTGCCCAAAGTGCTGTTTCTTGTGCAGAAAATGCTTTTTTCTGCACAAAAGTGCCAGGTATGAATTTTGTGCAAAGTAAGTCCAGAACAGCAAATACCAAAGCTTTCTTGCAATATGAAGAATATTACTAAAAGGTTTTTATAGAGTTTTGTATAGAGTTTCTAATACATTTTAAAAGTTAATGTGTGATGTTTTTAACTTTTAAAAATTATTTTTAAACTTTGTATCTATATTTTAATGCTTTATTTCTTTATTTTCATTAGTAGCCTTGAATCTCTATATTGAGAAAAAGGTGGGATATAAATTAAATAAAATAACATTACTAACCAATACCTTAAAGAATGAAATTAACTAAAAACAGCCTCATTAGTTCCAGGCAAGCTACTCTGGGTTTGGCATCACATAACTAGGATGCCTCTATTGAGAAGGCCTTTTCCTCAGTAAGCACAAAACCAAAAATAATTTTAATTGTGGTGTGATTTTATTTCATATATGCAGATCATAGAATCATAGAATCATAGAGTTGGAAGAGACCACAAGGGCCATCCAGTCCAACCCCCTGCCATGCAGGAAATCCAAATCAAAGCATCCCTGACAGATGGCCATCCAGCCTCTGTTTGAAGACCTCCAAGGAGGGAGACTCCACTACACTCCTAGGAAGTGTGTTCCACTGTCGAACAGCCCTTACTGTCAGGAAATTCCTCCTAATGTTGAGGTGGAATCTCTTTTCCTGCAGCTTGCATCCATTGCTCCGGGTCCTAGTCTCTGGAGCAGCAGAAAACAAGTTTGCTCCCTCCTCAATATGACATCCCTTCAAGTATTTAAATAGGGCTATCATATCACCTCTTAACCTTCTCTTCTCCAGGCTAAACATCCCCAGCTCCCTGAGTCGTTCCTCATAGGGCAAGTTTTCCAGACCTTTCACCATTTTAGTCACCCTCCTTTGGACACGCTCCAGTTTCTCAATGTCCTTTTTGAATTGTGGCGCCCAGAACTGGACACAATATTCCAGGTGGGGCCTGACCAGAGCAGAATATAGTGGCACTATTACTTCCCTGGATCTAGATACGATACTTCTATTGATGCAGCCTAAAATCGCATTGGCCTTGTTAGCTGCCGCATCACACTGTTGACTCATGTTCAACTTGTGGTCTACTTGGACTCCTAGATCCGTTTCACATGTTGTCTCCTTAAGCCAGGTGTCTCCCATCCTATATCTGTGCATTTCATTTTTTCGCCCTAAGTGCAGTACCTTACATTTCTCCCATTCTGTTAGCTCTGGCCCAACTTTCTAGTCTATTCAGGTCATTTTGAATTTTGATCCTGTCCTCTGGAGTATTAGCTATTCCTCCTACTTTAGTGTCATCTGCAAATTTGATAAGTATTCCCCCAATTTTTTCCTCCAAGTCATTGATCAAGATGTTGAACAGTACTGGGCCAAGGACAGAGCCCTGTGGGACTCCACTGGTTACTTCTCTCCAGGATGAAAAGGTGCCATTGTTGAGCACCCTTTGGGTTCGGCCGGTCAACCAATTACAAATCCACTTAACAGTTGCCTTGTCCAGCCCACATTTTACAAGCTTGTTTGTGAGAATGTCATGGGGAACCCTGTCAAAGGCCTTACTGAAATCAAGATATACTATATCCACAGCATTCCCTTCATCTACCAAGCTGGTAATTTTATCAAAGAAAGAGATTAGGTTTGTCTGGCATGACTTGTTTCTCTGAAACCCATGTTGACTTTTTGTGATTATGGCATTGCCTTCTAGATGTTCACAGACTCTCTGTTTAATGATCTGCTCCAGAATCTTTCCTAGTACTGATGTCAGACTAACTGGACGATAATTGTTGGGATCCTCTTTTTTCCCCTTTTTGAAGATGGGGACAACGTTTGCCCTCCGCCAGTCTGCTGGGATCTCTCCTGTTTTCCAGGAGTTTTCAAAGATTATTGCCAATGGCTCCGATATTACATTTGCCAGTTCTTTTAATACCCTTGGATGTAGTTCATCTGGTCCCGGAGACTTAAATTCATTTAGGTTAAACAGGTATTCCTGTACTATCTCTTTACTTATTTTGTGCTGAATTTCCCCTATTCTGCTCTCTGCTCCATTATCCTCAGGTTGAGCACCATTTGCCTTTTCTGAGAAGACTGAGGCAAAGAAAGTGTTGAGTAATTCTGCCTTTTCTCTGTCTTCTGTTAGCATTTTGCCATCTTCTCCACGCAGTGGCCCTACCGTTTCCTTCTTCTTCCTTTTGCTGCGGACATATCCAAAAAAGCCCTTTTTGTTGTTCTTAACCTCTCTAGCAAGCCTGAGTTCATTCTGTGCTTTGGCTTTTCTGACCTTATCTCTACACTTGCTAGCTATTTGTTTGAATTCCTCTTTGGTAATTTCCCCATTTTTCCGTTTCTTATACATGTTCCGTTTAAAATTTAGCTGAGCTGAAAGTTCCTTTGTCATCCATCCTGGGTTCTTGCGACACCTCCCATTTTTCTTTCTCACTGGAACTGTTTTAATCTGTGCCTTCAGTATCTCCCTTTTGAGAAACTCCCATCCATCTTGAACTCCCTTCTCTTTTAGTATTCCTGACCATGGGATCGCCCCCAGTATTTCTCTAAGTTTACTGAAATCCGCTCTCCTGAAGTCTAGAATGCGTGTGTAATGATTTACATATGAAACCAGATCATAGTTCATATACCCATGTGTCATCTAGCCTTATAGAATCACTGTAAGGCAAGTGACTAATATGTCCATTTCACAGATGCAGACTGGAGAATGAGTATAATGCTTTGGCTTATAAATCTGTGATTGGATGAACAGGTCTAAACCCACAGTTGTCCCACATAAAAGTTTGGTATATTATCTACCAGGAAAACAGTAGCTTCTGCAGAAAATGTAATTGCCATTGTGATCATAACAGCAATGAAACTGGAATTAGTCAAGATGGCTGGCTATCAAAATTTAGATGATTTGGGAGATATGCTGAAAGAACATGGGCATTAACTGCCATTTATGTGGATGATTTGTGTTAGTCTAAAACAAAATACTAAAAAGGATATCTAGGTAAACTGCAAGAAATTGGTGCTTAATGATCAGGGCAATTAGGACTGGGGAAATAACTGCTTACAATGCTGAGCAAAGTAGTTGAGTCATCATCATTAGAGATGTTTAAAAATAGTTGGATAAAATGCATGTGGGAGTAGTGCAAAGAAAGATCAGGCACAAGACAAGGGTTGATCCAAGAGGTCACCTGTGACATTATAAGCACAAAGATGGGCTTGAATGCTGGGCATTAATTAGGGTTTAATTAACTAAAATTTAACATCCACAGCTGCTGGCCACATAATACTCTCTGACGTACCACCCAAAGAGCCCAGGCTCATATATTTCAGATTCCGCAACACTGACCTCAGAGAATTAGTGCTGGCACCCAGGATTCATCTGCTTCCACACATTGCCCCACTTCTTGAGAGGCTGGAAAGTAAATTTGAGGTTGTTATTTGCAGAGACATTTTCTCTTCTCTTCTCTTCTCTCCTTTCCTTAACTTGCAGTTTCTGTAAAGGCCTTCTTGTTAACTGTTCAAGAAAAAAAAAAATACTCCGGAAAATACATTCACTGGATGATTGTTCTAAAGAAATTAGAATGTCCTCCCTGGAGGTGTTCCAGGAAAAGAAGAGTTACACTTGAAGCCTAACAAACCCTTGAAAATGGATTTTTAAACATACTTTTTTAATCTACTTTTGGGGGGTATAGGAAAATGCTGCTAACTTTGTGTTTTCATGTAATTTAAACTGCTGTTAAATTGTAAGAATGTATTTATCTGTTAAATGTATGATTTCTGTTGTGAGCTCTGAGGAGGAAGGATGGAGTACAGATATTATGAAATAAATTAAAAGTATCACTCTTCTAATGCTTCAGCACACTTGTTTAGCCCCTTTCCTTAGAAGCAGTATAGAACTGTAGATAAGCTTGATTTTTTTAGTGTTTGACATTATCAGGAAGAAAATACCTTGGTTTTGCTTTGGTCTTTTTTTTCTTTCCTAAATAGAGTTACAATTGGCATATGTAGATTTGCTGGTTCTATGGGGGAGTAACCATTTGGGCTGGGGGATTTCTGGGAGTTGTAATCCAAAAGAGTTACTTTTCTAAAGTATGAGCCACTGTAGTTAAATGCAGTACCACTGTATGAATTCTGCAGTGGAAATCTAATCATGAATTCATAGGGGCTCCACAGACCGCCCTGAAAGGAGCCACCCGTTTTTGTTGCTGAGGGACACTGCAGCAGTCAAACCGCTAAAAGTGGGTTCTTTTTGGCATGTGCAGCAGATACCATGCAGCAGATGTCACATGTCGATGATGCAAGCATAGTGCCATGACACGAGGCCGCCGTGATGGCACCAGCGCCATGCACTAGGGCTTGGGACCATGTGGTTGCTCTACAATCCCGAGCCCTAAAATTAGCCCCAGACGTATGGGACCATACTTTCTCCAACACCTCACCTACCTGGTCCACATTTTGGCAAGTAGCACTTGATTCAGCATTATTTTAAAAATATGTATCATTGATGATTACATCCCAAATTGTACACTTAAAACCATAACATGGTTGATAATCACCACACTTTAAGGCTGAACAGCAGCTTTCACTCTTTACAACTTAACTCTGAATTGGATAGTCTTGGGAGCAACCCTTCAAAAGCCTTAAACATTCCTTATTACTGTTCCATATTTTCCTATGGAGGAAGCTGCCTTATAGCAGGTGTGACCATTTGTCCAGCTGGGCCAGAACTGTCTATTCTGGCAGAGATTTTCTACTTCAGGGTTTCTCTTAGCAACCTTTCATAACTCCAGCTAGCTAATCCTTTTACCTAGAGATACTAAGATTTGATACTTTGACTTTCCACATGCAAAGCATGTGAGCTACCACCCTCTTCAAGAGCACTGACTTAGTCCATCATTTTCTAGTTGCCAAGGTTTGGGAAAGGAAACCTGTTCCCAAGAGCTTAGTTTTCTGTGTGAAAGCCAAGCACTTTGCAGCACAGTGCAGCTCCATGTGTAGCTGGGTGCAGCAAAACTAAGCACCACTTGGCAGCAGTTTGTGGCAACTCTCTCCAGCCTGTTGCATCCCATTGCTTTGGTACCATAACTTCTATCAAGCTCTGCTAACATGGCAAGACATGAGGAATCATGGGAAATGAAGTCCACAACTTCTGGAAAGTTTCAGTTTTAGAACATTTATCTATCACTCATCCAGTGTATGATATGATGTATGATTTTGATATGAACCATGCATAAACCAAGGGTAAGATTTAGGGGTTTGCAACAAAGGATGTAAAGAATGAAACAAAGGAAAACAATGCAAAATGACATACAAATTTCTGGCAGGCATAACTGTTTGTGCTCACCCTAAGGGCCAGATGGATGAGAAGGGAACTGCGGTAAATGATGGTTCAGTGATGTGTAGAGGAGGTGACCAGGCAGAGAGAGGGCGAAGGAAATGCACACATCTTAAAAAAGATGAAAAGGCAAGGCAAAGAAAAGGGGGACTACATTAGCAGTGATTATAGCCTTTACCTATAATGTGATAACTCTGCCTGATTTTAACCCAGAAAATTTGACAAACATACACAAATGCCCTACTCATATTGTTCAAAGCTCACTATCTCTTGGTACTCTTTTGAGAGGAAGTGTGGAAGAGCTGCCAGTGCCACCATTTTCAGACCCAGGCATTCAAAAAGGTCAGAAGTGTCACTTAAAGCAGAGGGGGTTGGTGAATCATTTAGGTGCTCCCAGGGCATACTAAGCTCTCTCCTTTTGCCACTTGACTCGAAGAAAGAGATGATTCTGTTTTTGATAAGCATTAAAGTATAGTACTTACACTGATCCAAGGATAAATTGACCCATATATTTGGTGTCAAACTTTTGACTAAAATTTCTAGAGTTATACATGAGTACAGTCATCCCTTCATATTTGCGGATTTGATTATTCACAGATTTCATTAATATGTTCTCTCTAGGGCTGTCTAGGTCCTCCAGTGCAATTCTGTGGTCAACTTTAACTAAAAGTTGCACTGAAAGACCATCTGTAGCTACTCCAGTGCCATTCTATGGTCAGTGTATGTTGGACATTGACCACAGAGTTGCACTGGAGGACCTAGAGATTCCTAGAGAGGTTTCCTCTCAGGGAAAAACAATGTTTTTGTTATTTGCAGTTTTTCCCTATTCACGGGGGTCTTGTTCCCTTAACCCTAGCGAATATGGAGGGACAACTGTATATACAGTATGTACAACTAAGAAAATCATTCCAAAATAGACCTTGTTGCTTTGGAAGTGACCACCAAAACACTTGCATGTGTCTGTGTGACTATGTGTTGTGTTTTTTAAAAAAATTAAGATAGTGTGATCATTTGGAGAGAGGCTTGGCTTCACAAATCCTTAGGGTGAGAAAGAAAAACCCATATGGCAAGACAACCTCAAGTTCGGCATCAAAGACCTACTTTGAGGTCTATATTCTCCACAACAAGACAAAAAATAAGTCTGATGACAAGACCGATCTGCTAATGCAGCTGAGTGAAAAAAGTTTCCTCCAACAGCCTCGCCTAGTCTAACACTTTGCTTTTGTTTGTTTTCCTTCTCTATGTTAATGGCAGCCTTTACAGTGCTAATAAAAATATTCAGAGCGCAAGATTATGTCTGCTTCTTACACTGTGATCATTATGCACCTAATCACAATAATAATATATCAGGGTGAGTTGTTATTTTTTTTCTTTAAAAAAAAGAAAAAGAAAGAAAGAAGGAGAGAGGGGAGGGAAGGTTAGATGATATTCCCTAGAGGGAAATGAATTTCTTTTATCCTTTACAGTAGCTTATTTCACATATTCATAACCCTCCTGGTATTTCTTTTTCCCTCCTCCCCTCCTCCTTATGATGAGCCATAAAAATGACAAAATACATTAGCAAAGTTCTCGGTTTATGCTAAAATGACCATATTCACAAAATAATAACACAGACTTGTATCAGCAATGCAAAAGATGCATGAAGTAATTGGGGCTTAATTTGTACACAAACTGTCAAGGCAGTTTTCCTCACGGCCTGCATCTTCTGAATTCATTAGTCTCTAATTAAGGCCAGTTGGGACCAGCAGTTAGAAGGTTAAAGAGGTTCTGACAGCCCTAATCATTGCTCAGGAAGCTGAAAATGTATGCAAAGTCTCGGCAGATGGGGTGAGATCTGCTTCTGCCAAGTGATAACTGTTATTCCTTTGCACCTCCAAAGCTGTCATCCTAATAGGCACATTTTAAATTTATTAATGCTCTAGTTACAATGCATACACAGTCTCTAATGGTATGTCATTCAGAGTATATAAACTGAGCAATTAACGCGTATTACCTGGTAATGGTAAAATTATTTGTTGCCCGTTTGATTTTTTTTTCCCCTCCACCCTTTTGTTTTCATTTCCTTTTTGTGTTTTGGGTTTGGTTTTGCTTTTGTTTCATAAGCAACCAAATGTCTTTGTCCATGAGGTGGAGAGAAAGAAGGTGACAAGAAAAGAAAATCAGATCCTGTTTTTCTCTGTAGGCTGCTGTTCATTCTTTGTTTCAGCGCAGACATGCTGAGAAGTAACTTTACTTTGAATCTCTTCTGCTCTGAGATTTAGAAGATGATGGTTTTTATTACTCCAGAATTTGAATCTATAAAGTTCACAGCTAAGGGAATTCAAAATAAAGATTTTCCTCCCATTCTTCAATGGTTTGGCATGCAACCAAGCAAGATAGTTTAATGTGAGGTATATTGGCTTCTCTGTTGTTTTCCTCTCCAGGGTTGTGCCTTCAAGTCATTTCAAACTTATGGCAACTCTAAGGTGAACCTATCATGGGGTTTCCTTAGCAGGTTTCTTCAGAAGGAATTTGCCATTGCCATCTTCTGACGATGACACAGTGTGACTTGCACATTGCCCATGTGATGCCAAAACATAGTGGCTCTATCATGTGCCCAGATTCATTCTCAAATTGCAACAAGGTAATAATATAATGAGAATGAAAATATACCTGGCCTTGTGATGAAGCAATCAGACATCATCTTGGTTGTGCAGCTAGCACTAATACACAAAGTAATACATATGCCTGTTGTGGCAGTGTTGTCCAAATAGTGACCAAATAGTGACCAGAATAGACCAGAGTTTAAAAGAATTTCTTAGCCAACATGACTATGTGATTTGCAGAATTGGATCTAAAAAAAAATAACCATCTAAACTTTGTGCTGGACATTAAATTTTAAGAAGTTTTTAACTTGGATATGGAAACACAGAAAAAAGAATGAGGTGGCAGAATCATATGAAGAGCTTGCAATATGGTCTTTTTTTAAAAAAAATCTGTTATAGTTTTAGGGCCTCTGAAAGGACCCAGTTTACCAAATTTACTTAGAAATTTGAATGCTACAATCTTTTTTTTTTTTTTTTGCTATAAAACACACCATCCTCCCATCCACTGAATTATTGTGCAATACCCATAGCAAAGTGTGAGAAAGAAGTACAAGGCACAGCATAAACAGCACATGAACCATGTGATATTTCTCATCCGTCATTTAGTACTGTCTTCCCTATAACCATAAAAGTAATTATAAATTTACAGTTATATTGCTAAAGTTATTTCTTGTCAAGTTACATTCTACTACTTAGAATTTAATTACTGCAAAAAGCTGGTGAGGTGTAATGTGGAGGGTTAGGCACACGAAGGCAGACTTGATGGTACATAACTACAACAACTGGTGGTTTAGTGGTGAAATGTTATGCACTGCTTCAGATTAAAGATGTAGAATCCCTTTAAAAACATATTTCCATCAAAAAACATGCAAAATTAATAAATAATAATAATAATAAACTTTATTCTTATATCCCACCTTTCTGCTGCAGCAATCAAGGCGGCTTACATGACTAGAATATGTTGGAATAATACATACTTTCAATAAATAAATTGACACCCCCACCCTTTGAAACAGGATTAAATACAATACAGTTTAAAAATTAAACCTGTTCAAATGACAGCAATTTTCTAGTAGAGCCAGTAGTTATATAAAGTAGGGAGAGTAGAGAGATTAGATTGAACTATTCTGGGAAGGCCTGCCGGAAGAGATGCATCTTGACAGCTTTTTTGAAGCTGTCTAGGCTGGTTATTTGATGGATCTCCTCCGGCAAGGCGTTCCATAGTCTGGGAGCAGCAGCGGAGAATATCCTCTGGGAGGTTGCCATTAGTCTGATTTTTATGGGTTGCAATAAATTCCTCCCAGAGGACCTGAGGGTGCAGGGCAGATTGTACAGAAGTAGGCAGTCCCTTATATAAGTTGGACCCAAGTCATGTAGGGCTTTAAAGGTAACCATCAACACCTTGTACTGCACCCGGAAACCAATAGGCAGCCAGTGAAGAGATTTCAGAATAGGTGTAATAAGATCACTTCTAGTTTTACCAGTGATCAGCCTGGCTGCCATGTTTTGTACTAACTGTAGTTTCAGGACTAGGTACAAGGGTAGCCCTACGTAGAGTGCATTGCAGAAATCGAGTTGTGAGGTTACCAGTGCATGCACTACAGTGTTTAGGTCCCTTACTTCCAAGAAAGGGCGCAACTGGCATATCAGCCGTAGCTGATAACAGGCACTCCTGACTGTCGCATTTACTTAATTTATCATGTGAAGTGACGGGTCTAGGCACACCTCCACAATCCTTAAAGAAGAACACAGTCCTTAAAGGAGAGTGTGATCCCGTCCAAGACTGAAAGTTGCAACCCAATTCCTGGTTTGGGGGTCCCTACTCTAAGTACCTCCATTTTATCCAGATTCAGCTTGAGTCGGTGTTTCCTCATACAGTCCATTACCTCATCAAGATATTGATTGAGGGGAGAAATGCTATCTGTCATCATGGCTGCTGACCGAGACATGGAGAAATATATTTGGGTGTCATCAGCGTACTGGTAACACCCTGCCTCATGTTTACAGATGATTTCTCCCAGCGGCTTCATATAAATATTGAATAGCATCGGGGACAGGATGGCGCCCTGAGGGACGCCACAATTAAGCTCCATTTTTGGGGAGCAACAGTCTCTGAGCATCACCTTCTGGAATCTGCCTGAGGGGAAGGAACGGAACCACTGTAATGCAGTGCCTCCAATTCCTACTCTCTCAGGCGTTCCAAGAGGATGTCGTGATCTATTGTGTCAAATGCCTCTGAGAGGTCTAAAAGCACCAACAGGGTCACACTTCCTCTGTTGATGCCTAGACAAAGGTCATCAGCCAGTGCAACCATGGCAGTCTACACCCCATATCCCATCCTAAAGCACAAGAATAACCACTGAGATCCCTGCAAGAACAAAAGTAGAACATCAGTCTTAATGGCCCAGTTGTTCAAATTCTCTCCTAGATTTTGTTTGTTTGTTTGTTTGCACACAGAATGTTGCAGGACCTTTTTAAAAACACATGGAAGAACTGAAAGCATATTCCCAGTCTAAATAAACCCTTAGGGAAATAGCCATGTTAGTCTGATCAGCATAAGAAGCAAATCTATGGGGAGATGTCAGGTAGCTCCTTTGAGACTGACTAATAAATGTAAACATAAGCTTTCAATGACTTCACTCCACTTCATCAGATGCTTAAGTTGATGGGGATAGTCCTATGCATCTGAGGAAGTGGAGTGGTGTTCACAAAAATTTAAGCTGAAATTCATCAGTTTCAAAAGTGCTGCTAGATCCATCCTCCCCTTCCAGCAATTTAAGTGCAGGCTATTCTTCTTCCTCACTCTACCATCTCACTCCTATCTCTAGGACCTGTCACTCTGTGCTAATGTGAGAGCTGAATTGGGCTCTTGAAGGTCCATGCTCAAGTCCCCACAAATTCATTGGATGACTATGAACCAGATGGTCTCTCCCAATCTGATTTATGTCAGAGGGTTTTGTGAAGAGAAAGCAAGAGGAACGTATACTGTAAATGCACCGTCTCCAGCTCATTGACAAAAAAGTGGGATATCAACATAAATAAAACAGAGGCACCCTGTGGTTAGAGCAGGACATGCCTCACTGTGCAATGTTGAGTTAAGCCCTCTTCCATTCAGTCCACAGGCCACCAATGGCTTTTTAATAAATACATCTCTTTCAGAAACATGTCACTCTTGCCTTTCAATGAGCCTTTGCATGGGTTGCATCAGCCTTCCTGCCTTCCTGGTATGTTGTCTTTCCTTGTCTATAATCCTATTTTGTTTAATGCTGCCTAATCAAGTGAGAAGGCCTCCATCACCATCTTTTTTTTTTTTTTTTTTTTTTTTTTGAATCCTTGAGAATCTGTTGTCTACACAGCAAGTTCAGCAATGGCAAAATATTGCTTTGAGAAGTAAGAGCCAGCAGAAAAGGCAGTGCATAGGGTGGAAAGGTTCTAAATTGTAGGCTTTTGTCGAAACAGCGAGATTCATAAACAGCCATGATTAGGTGGTATTTCCAAGCCATGGAACAATTAGCCACTCATTGACTTTTAAACAGGGTTTGAACCTATTCCCCTGTTATAAAACTAATTGCTTTCCACTCTATAAAACACTAACAGTGCAAAGATAGCAAAGAAAATTTTGAATAAAGATACAGCAGCTTTGATTCAGATCTGCTTTGGGGAGGCCATGATTGTGTCACACTTTCATTGGGCAGGTGAAAAGCCATTATTATTTCTGGTTCTCATTAGATGGATTGCTTGCTGTATGAAAATGATTGGTTAAAGGTGCTGAAGGCAAAGATCATGCAGAATTTATTGATGAGGAATACCAGAAGGAGGCTTTTTGGTGATATCTGAAAATAATATTTGTAAGCAAATGTGCTAAACAGTGGAATTATTTATTTATCTGTTTATTTTAAGAAATACCTATTATGGTTTTTGGGGAAAACACAGGTTTGTTGAGTAGGAAATCTTTCTTTTTATGCAGATATTTTAGCAAATTACCCTTGGCAGATTCTTCATGGCAATTTTCCTTGAGGTTGACATGTATCTGTGATGCTTTGAAAAGTAGAAATATTTTATAGAGAATTTAAATATTTGCAAATGTTACATATTTGCAATATCAGACATGACTCCATTTAATGAAACAGATGGAAAAAATTTTTAAAAAATGAGTCTTTAGCCTAAGATTTCCCCAGTATTCAGTTTTTAACATTCATTTTGAAGTCTCCTATTTTTTTTTTTAAATTGACTGGCACCATGTTCAATAGTTTTGAGATTGTAGCCCTGAGTTATGATCTGATAACCTTTGGGATTCACATTTATGGTCTTTAACATGACTGCAAAATATTTTCAGCCAGGCACCACCCCTGGTGAAGGGTTTACAAGACATTGAAGACTGGTGCATTAGGAAATAGGGGGTTGGCACCATCAGCTGTAGCTACAATAGACCTCCATTGTTGTAGTTGCATCTGATGGTGCAAAACCTACCAATATTGTATTTATCAGATTTGCAGCTCTGATCCTGTTCTGATTCAAGGAGGGAGGCAGACGGGTGACCTGTGTACAGGTTGAGTTACCCTTATCCAAAATGCTTGGGACCAGAAGTGTTTTTGGATTTTGGCTTTTTTCAGATTTTGGAGTATTTGCATATACATAATGAGACATCTTGGAGATGGGGCCCAAGTTTAAACATGAAATTCACTTATGTTTCCTGTATACCTCATACACATAGCCTGAAGACAATTATATACATAATGTTTTTAAATACTGCTGTGCATGAAACAAAGTTGGTGTACACTGAAACATTGGAAAGCAAAACTGTCACTATCTCAGCCACCCATGTGGACAATTTTGGATTTTGGGGTATTTTGGATTTGGGAATTCAATATAAGGATCATCCACCTGTACTACTACATTGAAAGCCCTGAGTTGTTTCCCAATGTTTAAAGTCTAGTTCAGCTCTATATGGAAGCTATTGTATGATGACTTGACACCTCATCTGTCATGAACAGTATATTTTAGTACATTGTTTATTTGTGGTTTGTTCTTGTTGTGTGCCTTTAATTCACTTCTGACTTATAATGACACTAAGGCAAACCTATCATGAGGCTTTCTGAGGCTGAGAGTGCTTGACTTGCTCAACGTCATGCAGTGGGCTTTCATAGCTAAGCAGGGATTTGAGCCCTGGTCACCAGAATCATAGTCTGATGCTCAAACCATTGCACCACATTGGCTCCTATATTTTGGTATGTCTATCAAATTATACTGAAATTCTAATGCATTTTAATAGTTTTGGGGTTTTTTGTATTTTGATTGGTCTTGGCCACTGACTGACAGCCGATGTCAGTACATTGGTATGTACAATGAAAACCTGTTCTCCATCTCTCTCTTCTTGCAACCCTCAATAATGCTTGGGAATGGAATCTGAGGGTTTCCTCTCTCTTTAAAGCCAGTCTTTAGATTAATGTGGAGTTCAGGAAGGTAGGGGACATAAACTCCTTCCTGTTTCCTTCCTGACAGAATCAGTTTCATTTGCAGTCTGTGGGTTGGTACTGGTCCATGACTTATTGGCTGCTGGTCCATGGTGAGTTTCCAGCAAGAAAAAAATGGTTGTAATCAATGAGAACAAATATGGTTCTAGTCCTTGGGACATTGTGGGCGGATTTCCCTCTTGTTCCCTACATCAGACAGCTTAAGAAGAACTGTTCTGTCAGCTTCTGCCAATGTGTAGTTATTGGGCAGGCTCTAGACTGGCCTTTCATGCACAACATTTTTAGCTTAAGGAAGCTGTTTTAGGGATACCACCTCCACCTTAAACTTCAGTTTACTCTCTTCAGCAGAATCCCCTGGCCTTGTCACAGTTTCTTTTAAAGCTAGGGGAGGTGATTTGAGAAAGAGGATTGAATAATTCTGCATCAACCGAGCCACTTGCACACTTCCTCATTTGGATAAACAAATTATGTGTATGTATTTTATGATTTTTCAGGTGTCTTAAATAGTAATGCATTGACACTAAAAAGACTTGTCATGCAACCAGGTGAGAAGCAATACCTACTGAAATTCCCTCTTCTACTCTGTCTATTAAAGGCATGTGAACTGCCTCTAGTTTTTACTCTGGCAACTCTAGTTGAAGTCCTTCTAGGAAGAGGTAGTTCTAGGATGTTTTCTTCATTGGTATGATTTGGGCAATCACCAAAGGGTTCAGGCAAAGCTGCATACAATCACCCTATTTATTCAACTTGTATGTAGAAAATATCATATGCAGAGCAGGCTTAGACTCAGAACCAGGAGGAGTAAAGATAGGAGGCAGGAACATTAACAACCTAAGAAACAGAGACAACACAATAGAAACCACAGAAACCAACAAAGATTTGGAGCAACTAATGCAGAAGGTCAAGGAAGAAAATGCCAATGATGAATTAATGCTGAACATTAAAAAAAAAGTAATAATAACCATGAAAGAGCTACAAAGAATCAACTCATTTGAGATGTGGTACTGGAGGAAATATGGAGAATACTGCAGACAGTCAAGAAGACAAACAAATGGGGTTTAGAACAGATCAAGTCTGGACTCTCTCTGGAAGCCTAGATGATTAAACTGACCACATCGTGAGGAAAAATGAGTAACTGGAAAAGGCAATGATGTGAGGAAGGCAGCAGAAAGAGAGGAAGACCACATGTCAGATGGTAAGACACAATCAGGGAGAAGACAGGTCTGGGCCTTCAGGAATTGAGCAGAGCAGTTGAGGACAGAGGGTCTTGGAGATGTCTCACGTATAGGGTCACCATGAGTCAAATTTGACTCAAGGGCAGTTAGCAACACATCAGCATTGATTGTGGGGTGCAGGCAAGTATTTTCTAGACTAATGGTACTCAAAGTGGTGGTCTCTGGACTGGTCAATAGCAAGTATACAAGAAAGAAGGGAACAGTTGTGCACACTGGGCACAAATATAGTGTTGGTCTCTTGTCACATTGGAAAAAATAGTCAATTCCCTACATCATATAACCTAATAAGCACTGGTGTAAGAGGCCCAACTATGACTTCTGAGATGCCTGTCAAATACTTTTCTTCTCCCAAGCAGTAACAGAAGATAGAAAAACAAACTGTCCAAGAGTATGGTCTGTCAAAAATTCTGCATTTCTACAGAAGGAGACAAACGGTGCTAGGTTCCTAAAAGGCCTTGGGTCCTATCATTAAACCTTGGCATCATCTTGTACGAGACCTGGTTGATTCTGGGTGTCATGAAAGGGGAGAAAATGGTTTGTTATTTAATGTATTAACTTATCTCTCCCCTCCCCTCCCCCCCGGACAGGAAGTGGAAGACACTTGTGGTATTTTCTGCCTCGGGTGTGACAATAGCTTGACTAGCCTTGGGTAGTATATAGCTTGACTGGAGGGGGGGTGCCATTTGCTACTCTGCCTCAGGCAGCAGAATGTTTTGGGCCCTCCTGCCTGGCTGCAGGGAATCTACCTGGGAGCCATTTATTTATTTGGTTAGTTATGAATTTGTTAATTACCATTTTGCTAAAAGCACTCAAGGCAATGTCCAAGCAATTATAGTACATTTTAATAACAAATCAGACAATAAAACAGCAATAAAAAGAAAACACAATTTAAAAAAAAAACCTTAAAAGAGCAGAATTTAATTTATTTAGAAATGCCATATGGTCAATGGTTTAAATAAATAAACCTAATGCTACCTTTTTAAAGTTTGTTTGTCTCCAACTTGAGACAAACAACAAAGTGGTCCAAGGTGAATGTGTCTGAAGTTTCACCAGGCATTTCACAGAAAGGGGTTGGTATAAATGCATAGCCTCCAACTGTGCTGATTTAGCAGGGGCAGTCCCAATTAATCCCCAGCCCTTCCACTTTTAAAAACTGCTTTTAAAATGTCCTAGTTTGTCTGTCATCCTGACACTTTCCCTCTTTGTCTTCAAGTTTACTTGCATTGCTGCAAACTGAGTTCAAAGTGCAAAAGCAGTTTATATTCAGTTAATTCAGCATGAAGAAGAGAAGAAGAGGAGTGAAATCTTGACTTTCCTAGTACGCTTTGGCAAAAGCAAACTGCTGACCCTTGTCCTAGCATGTGCATTCATCCTCATTAACAGCTTTTGCTGCCTTGACCACACTCAGATGTTGCTTGGCCACACGTATGAAATGTTAGAGGGTATGTAAATATAATTAAATTGTGGGAGAAGAAACACATATAAATTGGGGAGGAGGATTGGGGTTTGAGGTTTTTTTAACTGTAATTTTTAATTGTTTGGTGTTTTATTTATACTGCTGGAATCCACTTTGATTCCTTTGTAAAAAAGTGGAATACAAATTATTATTATTATTATTATTATTATTATTATTATTATTATTAATTGAAGAAAGGTTAGAGTTGTCAGCCTTTCAATCAAGCCTGTGTTACTGGTCCACTCAGAAAAGTATATGTTTTAGAAGAGCTTGGGGAAGTTAACTTTCAGGACAATAACTTCAATGATTCCCAAGCTGATGTGAGGATTCTCGCAGCTTTGGGTTAAAAAAATAATGCCCACCAATTTTGTTTTGCAGCAATCAACAGGTGATAGAGTTTACTTCCCAGTGATTATAATACTCCATCTAATTTCTCCCAATGAGGACTCATTTAATGAAGTCAGGAACATGGCTCAATATTTTTTCCCATGCAGAGTAAACAACATTAATGAAGATGGTCAAGTAGTTGAGTGTAAGGATGTGAAAATCTTGAGTTGCGTTTCTGAGAATTCCATCAGCATTCTTATCTCCAAGTTGTTTATGAGATTGCGATAGATTTTCACCCTCACATCTATATTTGTGTATATTTCATTACACATTTTTCTACGTGTATTTTTTACATATGCTGCTACATAATACACAACCTCTTCACACACTTTTCCATTGACTAAAAGTATATGTGTGTTGTCACATAAAGATATGTTTAGTTGTGTGTATTTGCTTGCAAATAATTGTTTTTTTAAAAAAATAGGATTGGAATCTGATACTCGGGATTAGGTCTCAATGATGGGATAATTGAAAAATATGGATATGCTTTCATTAGTTCTCTTGAACGCTACAAACTGATAAATTTGAAAAAAGATGGTCAAGGGATCCCCTCCTAAAGGAGAGAACCAGAAAGAATATGGGTAAGAATAAAACCTTACCCATAATGCTATGAGAGGAGAGCATGGGATTGGGTGTAGAATACCACTTCAGGCAGAGTTCCTTCTGTTTAGGCATTCAGTGACATTGTCATGTTTCTAATTTTGTAGAACACACTGAAAATGACCCAATTAGAAATGTAAAGTGATAATCAGTTTTCATAAAGAAATGAAACAGGGTATAGCTTGAACATTTTGCCTCAGAATAAGGTGAAAAAAGTAGATGTTTGCCCTCACTGAGCTGAACTATGCACACTTGGCTGATTTGCCAAAGGCAGTAATTCATAGTTATTTTCTAGAAAATCATAGCTCATTGATGAAGTGTGCATGAATTAATTACATTTATATATTTGTTCAAAGAGTTTATAGCTGCATATATAATCAGCCCTCCATAATATCCACAGATTCTTTATCCACAGATTCACTCATCCATGGTTTGAAAGTGTGTGTGTGTAGATGATTTTGCCATTTTATATAAGGAGCATCATTTTACTGTGCCATTGTATTTAATGGGATGTGAGCATCCACAGATTTTTTATATATGCAGGGAGTATCCCAAGGCCCACTGTATGCACCTGCATGGTAGGAGATTTGGGATAGCTAAAAGGAAGAAATTCACACCGCCCATAATCAAACTGTGGAATTTATTGTCACAAGAAATAATTATGTATGTTCACATTTATGGCTTTGAAAGGAGATTTGATAAATTCATGGAGGCTAGGGCCATAGAAGGCTACTGTTCAAGATGGCTAGTTATGGTCTTGTCTACATTATATAGGATACTCTGGAGGCAGCCCCCTCTTACCTCCCCCCTTTTACCTGGCCTTCTGTTCCCACACCAGGGCAGCTGTCTGCATGCATGTCCCACTGAGCTGCCCTGTGCACTCATCACCACCATGGAGCATGACTTCTGCAGTCAGAACAAGGTGTCCAGTGTCCAGTGATGATCATATAGCTGGGCACCTCATTATGACCTCAGAATGAGTGTCTGGAGACATGAATGGACAGGCAGGGCTGTTAACCGCAAAAGATGTGGGGACTAGGAGTTTCCCACCAACTGTACCAATGGCGGGTTACAGACGGGCAAAAAGGGGTGTGTTCATGACGTCATGAAGGTGTAGCCTTCAGACGGCCCTTACCTGAATGCCGTCATGAACACGCCGCCCGCACGCCCCAAGCGGGAAGAAGCGGCATTAAAAAGGTGCTGCTTTTCCCCGCTTCTTTTCTATATACTGCGCAACTGTGCATCTCCGTCTATAAGCTGCTGTACCAGTACGCCAGAATTGTTACGCTGCTAATTTAAGTTGCTCATTTAAAAGCTCCGTGTCTGCTGCGTCGCATAATGAGTCGGGGTCCTGGAACATGCGCAGTTTGCACTGAGGCTCTAATTAGAGCGTCAGATGCCATGCAGATGTGGAAGCTGCAGCACAGCTGCATTCTATATTTTAATGCTCGTAACCCTAACCCTAGAGCAACATGTACGCATGCGCTGCTAGAATTGTGGAAAGTTTGGAATTTAAAGTGAACCCCTACACACATTCCTGTGCCATTTTCACCTAACAATAAAAAAACGCTAAAACTTTAAATATTTACATATGTACAAAGGAGGTGATGGGGGATGGCAGGGGGACAGCGGTGGCAGCAGCGACAGCTGTGGCTGTGCATTGCAGATTCAGCAAGAGCACGGGGACCAAAGGAGAGGAGGCATCCATGATGCTGGTGACACTAGGAACGTGCAAGCGGACAAGGATGCCAACACCAGCTGATCACCAGCTGGCAGGAGACCACCATTGTTCTTGGGTAGGGCGGGGGGAACAGTTTAAAGGGGCCTGGGTGCTTTAAATGTGCACATATTCTTTCTGCCGGCAAAATAAAAAAAAGCCGCGTTTTTGGCCACCCGTGCGGAAGCTGCCTCTCTCTTTGCAGCGTCCTGCGAGGTGGCGGTATGGAAGCTATGGGTCAGAAATGGCCCCAGGTGAGGCGTCTTCACTGCCCCCCGTGTGGAAGCCCCATCCACCTTAGCCACGCCCCTGAGGCGGGTGGTCTGGAGGCTCCGTATTCAGCAGAATACACCTTCAAGACGTCTTCCCCTGCCTGTCTGTAACCCGCCATAGTCTCTTTAATTGTTGGGGGAATTGTTTAGCTTAATAAAATCTTTGCAAGAGGCTGGGTAACTTGAGGAACATGTTCACCTGTTTATGCTAGTAGTAACTGTCAGAGAATTCTAGGTTTTGTGAATAAAACAAGGCTTTTATTTTTGAAAATATGCAAAAGTACTACTAAACACATAATAGCAATTTTTTAAAAAACACACCATTTAGAGCTAACTGAAATAGAGGTTGAATAGGGGAGGCTTAGGTTTGTAGACAGAATAATATGTACTTGTCCTGAATCACGGAAAGTGGAATGTGGTTCATACAGCATCTGAGGGTGACACAGCAAATGTAAGAGGTTCTCTGTACACTATGTGTGTGAGAAGGCTAGGTTTGGTACTTTTATTTATATTTGATTTTTACCCTTGAGGGGGTACTTGGTAGTATCTTGCAGTGTAACAAAGATCGAATGGTCTTCTCAGGTAATCAACAATGGGATTCTAGGCTTTAGTTTGGATTTATAAAATGGTGATTAGATTTAGGACAACCTCAGGATAGGTCATAAAATCGTAGAGTTAGAAGAGACTACAAGGGCCATCCAGTCCAACCCCCTGCCATGCAGGAAATCTCAATCAAAGCATCCCTGACAGATGGTCATCCAGCCTCTGCTTAAAGACCTCCAAAGAAGGAGACTCCACCACACTCCGAGGGAGTGTGTTCCACTGTCGAACTGCCCTTACTGTCAGGAGGTTCCTCCTAATGTTGAGGTGGAATCTCTTTTCCTGGAGCTTGCATCCATTGTTCCGTGTTCTAGTCTCTGGAGCAGCAGAAAACAAGCTTGCTCCCTCCTCAATATGACATCCCTTCAAATATTTAAACAGGGCTATCATATCACCTCTTAACCTTCTTTTCTCCAAGCTAAACATACCCAGCTCCCTGTCAGTAGGGCTGTGAAAAATACTTGCAAATGTTCAAGAAAAAGTACCTTGATGTCATTAAGAATGCCATCTTGGATCCTGTACTGGGACAAAACCGTACATTGAATAAATACATAAATGGACAACCACAATGAGATATTTTCATAATTTGAGACTTTCCTGCAAATAAATAAAACTCATTTCTGTAAAAAAATCTTATTCTTGGGCACAATCAACATTTTTGTACAGAAAATGGTGCATGATTTGTAAAATCGTTTATCTGTTTGCACAAAGTTCATTTGTGCATAAAAAGGTAATAATTGTTGTGTTTTGGGGTTTTTTTTGCAAAGAAGTCCCAACATGTGAAAAATGTCAAAAATGCAATAATGCTTGCAATATCACCCAGCAGGGGCAAAAATTGTGAAATTATTCATTCTTGCAAGAAAGGACATTTATATTTCCATGGGTAAATAAAAACACAATGATAAATTAATTATTATCCTGTCCTTTCGTGACACCACATATCTGCTATTTGAGGCGACTGTCTCACTTTACCAATTGATAGGGCCGGTCCAACATTTGCTCTTCTGCTTTAGGCAGATAATACTAGCTCTGTGCATGCATTATTTAATGGCAAAGCAATATTGATTCCCCCCCTCCCCGTTTTTTTAGAATAACTTTTTTTAATCTGCAGATTTGACAGTTTTAATCACTCAATTAGTTGACTAAGACTCATTCATTTAATTGACTGAGAGGTCTTAAGTGGGTAACACCCTGCTTAATGAACCCCATGTAGCATGAAGAAGGGGCTTTAATGTGAGAAGATGCTGTCAGGTGTTGGAATGCTCCATATTCAAAGCCATTCTAGAAGGAATTCTAATAACCCTGAGATTGTAATTGGTGGGTGTGAAACAAGTGCTTCCAACAGCAGCAATTACCAACAGTGAGTCCTCGAAATACATTTCTCTGTTTATGCTGTAATACCTTAATTATAATAAAAACAGTCACACTTTAAGCACATCAAGAGTTTTTCTTACTCAGTTGGTGACCCAAAGGTTGTCACCTTTCACAACTAAGGAGGCAGTCCTTGACCAACTTGCCTCCAAAGCAGATCTGTTGAAATCGGTAAGACTACTCTTGGGTCAGTAGTGGCAAGACTTTAATGATGTTGCATATCACATCTTTCTGACAGAGCTTTCTGACAGAGGAGACTAAGCATCTCACAAAACCATAAATCCCAGAATTCCAGAATGCGAGCCATGGCAGTTATCTTTATCAAACCACATTAGTTCTGCATTGCAGATGCAGCCTAGAACATGAACCAGTGGATTCCACATAAACATTAGGGAGACCTTTCTGATGATAAGAGTGGTTTGACAGTGGAATTGACTGCTTCAGAAAGTGGTGAGTTCTACTTCATTGGAGGATAAAACTGAGGTTGAATGCTTATCTGTCAGAAGTATTTCAGCTATGTGTTCCTGCATTGCAGGGGTGGATTATATGGTCCTTGATATCTATTCCAACTCTATGATGCATTCTATGAGAAGGAAAGCATACAGCCCTGCATATAGTCCTGCTGGCCACTGTACCCATTTCAAAAATATAAGTTATTTGTTCAGCAGTAATTTCTCACTGCAACTCCACAATTTCTACAAATTGCTTCAAGACTGGATCACTGTTCTTTCAACAGAAGTAGTCAGGGGATTCAGGAAACTGTGGTCCAGTTTCCAAATTCTGGAATTCAGAACCACAATACATTGTTTTCCCATATTTAGTCCACCAAGTATGCACCATGGTTTAACTTGAGAAGTTTTCAACTAGGAGGGCTGGAGATAAAATCCTGCCTGTACATCCTTCTTTAGTTTAGACAGTCTAACTTGGATGAAAACTCTGGTTCACGTGCAGAGATCCTCACACTTTTCAAGAACATAGGTGTAGATGTGCATTATAGAATTCATTAATGTCTCATCTTTTTTTAAAGATGGCATATGTCATGATTATCTCTCCATCATGGCCAGAGGTAATGATTAACCCAAGGTAATCCTATGCATTTCACAGGATGAAACTAGATCTAACATTGGTAGAGCAGTGAGAGTGGTTTGGAAGTGTCTTAGGGTGGGTCTACACTGGATAACGCACTCCAGGCTGCTCCTAGAGTATTCTGGCCCCAAAGCTGACCCTGTTACCTCTGCATTCCAGAGCAATGCTGCATGGCTATTTACACAGCATCCTGCTGTCCCACCTGACACCACCACTGCTGACTTTGGTCAGTCTCTCCAAGGTCAAAAAATGAGGCACCCAGCATCGACACGGTTGGGCACCTTGTTGTGACATCAGAGGGAGTAATCAAACTCAGTGGTGATGCCAGGTGGCACAACAGCCATCCAACATCATTCTGGAGTGCTCCTGATTTTCCAGGAAGAACCGGAGCAAAAGGTAAGTTGCAGTGCAACATACGCAGCTTTCAGCCCTGGCATGCCCCAGAAGAAGTAATGGGGCATGCACCTGTGACATGTGCGCTGCACCATGCCACAGGCACAAACCCCATTATTTCTAATGGCGCTCCAGCAAACACTGGATTTCCCTTACATGGCAGGGTCTGGAACGGATCCCCCACATAAGGGAAGGGCCCACGGTACTTTAAACCAGTTTAAGGAAGGGATAATAATAATAATAATTTAATAATTTGTTTTATTTATATACCGCTATTCCAAAGATCATAGCGGTGAACAGCAAGTAAGCTAATTAGCAAGTAAGCTAATAGCCCAGATTCGGTGCAGAACTAGCCTACCCACATGAAGACAGTCCCCACATTTGAACTGGGGCTTTGGTTGTGCATCATCTGTGCAGGGCAACATGAGGATGGGGGAAACCAATTTTAACAGCCACTGCAGACATGACCCCTATCACGCTAGTCACATTCAATATAACCCATTTGATATATGAGAGGAAGCTTTAAGCTGAATCAGTATACTATTTACTAGGAATTATAGCTCTTCCCCATGATTCAGTAATGATCTGACTACAGGTATCAGTACAATACAATGACAAGATTCAGTGTATCAATTTTTAAATGATAAGTCAATGCATAGGTATAGCCAGCTGATTCATTTGTTTTCCTTACTTGGGACTACCAAAGGGTGTGGGCCATAATTTATTAGAGATAAAGGAGTGGTTTACTAATTAATTGATTGATTGAGTGATTGAAACTTACCAAATTTGCACTTCCAACTTGGCAAAATTACTTTAGTGGTACAACTCCTAGATCCCCTCAGCTAATATAGTTTGTCTTGTGACAGTGATGTAGCATTGTTCGAATAACCAAGAAAGGGCATAGTACAATATAGATTCAGATAATGTCTACCATGTGACTGTGGCAAAATAGGAACTATCCTATTATGCCCAAATAAGCAAACGAAAATGCAATTATGCTTAAGTTTTTTCACTTCTCCATATTTTGTACAACAAAACTGAAAATCTACAAAACAGTGATACCTTTATTGGAACATCTAAAAAGCACAAAATACATGATGAAAGCTCTCAAAGCTTCACTGGTTTCTTCATCAGGAAAAGATGTTAAAAATTATATGGGAGAAGAAAAATGACTCTTGTTAGAGTGAAGCTGGCAAAGCATTGAAAGCTTGTATGAAACATTTTGTGTTTTTAGTTGATCCCATAAAGGTATCACTGTTTTGTGGTTTTGGAATTTTCTTGAATTTTGCTGCATTGTCAACACAGCTATCCTTAAATATGTTTTCATATTTTGTGTATGGTATTTTTTTTTCACTTTTAAAAAACAAAAGGTTTACAAAAATGTACACATTAGAGAAATCAATATACTGAGAGGAATGCACTATATTGGGGGAAATGGTTGCAGAAATATGCTGTATTTGATGAAATATATATATATTAAAAAGTATACATTTTGCTCCATAATAATATAGACACCAAGTTTCGTATCTAGGTAGATGGATAGATAACAACAACAACAACATCAACATCATCAACAACAATAATTTATTTATAGATAGAGCTCATAGGCTGCTGTACAATGGAGGTAGAATGAACTTGAGTTTTAAAAAAATCTGTGATTCTTATAGTGGTGAAAACAAACAGATTCATCCTTTCTGTATATCTAATATATTCCACTGTTTTTCAAGTGTAGTTAAAATAAAAAGGTAAAATTCAATACTGTATATTGGATAGTTGCATTTCATTGAAATAAAAAGCTGGAGAACTACAGATGTAACATACCTCTAGATGCTGAAATCCATTGATACTGTGGATTTCCCCCACCCCCAATGAAAGCATAATGAGAACATTTTCATGCAATAGCCTTTGACATATGGTTATTATAGTGGGGTTTGTGTGCAATCACAGCAAGATGTAGCTTGTTTACTACACCATGCAAAGGTGAACAGCCACACGTAGGAAAATTCAAACAGTGTAATCCATTAGAGTCCATTTAGAAACTAACAGATACTTTACAGACATTCAACAGACGTTCAATCAAATCATAATCTCAGAAAACTACTAGCAATAAAACCCATAAATTAAAGTCAAGTTACATAGGCATGACTTGATGAACCTGATGTAATCTGATGGCATGAGATGCATATCCTACATTAAGTCACAAATTCCCCTCCTTTTCTCTTATTTGTTAATAATGGGGCAGAGGCTGCCCAACAAGTAGTTTGCAGCCAATCCATTTATCTACTTATAGCTGAATAAATGCTAAAACCTGGGTAGCTTGAATTGGTTTTATAGTGGATTAGTTGTCATCAATTTCTTTTTACAGCATTACCTTCGTAAATTAACAAAATTGTGGCCTTGGTAGGCTCCATAATAATAGATGAGAAATTCTTCTGTTGTTGTAGGATATACATCATCTCCACTTGAGGAAGCACTGGGGAAACCCACTCAAACATCTGCCAAGGCTATCCTCCACTTCATCCCACTATGGGAAGTCATATACTATGTTGGGCCTTCTCTATGTTCATCCCCATTGTGGAATGCAATGAGAGGTCCAGCAGATTCCCTCCTGCATAGGCCATCCACCAAAGTGAACAAAACTGTCTCCATCCCATAATGTGACCTGAAACCGGATTGAAATGGGTCATCCATGTATCCCTGGATCTGGGAAGCCACTGCACATTCTAGGATCTTGCTGAAGAAGCAAATGTTTGAAACTGGCCTATAATTCTCAACCATGGTAGGCTTCAGGGAAGGTTGTTTGTTTGTTTGTTTTTTTTAATGGCCTCGCCAAGCATCTTTTAAGCAGGATGGAAACTTCTTTTTCTGCAGGGAGGCATTAATCACCCCCCTCCCCAATCCACTCAGTCAATCTCCCTCAGGCCTGTTTAATAAGCCAGAATTGGTAAGGGTCTAATAAATATATGGTGGCTCTCACAACTTCAAGGATCCTGTCTGCATCTTCAGGCTGCACAGATTGAAACATATTCAGTTATATGGTTGATTCAATGGGTTTATTTTAGTTTGGAGTAGTAATTGGATTCAAGCCAGAGTCTTCAATTTAATGTTCCTTTGTTTCAATGTATGTAGAGTTGTTTTAAATGCTTTAGATTTCTTTTCAAAGTGCTCCTCTTGCCAATATCTTGCCCTGAATTTATTTATTTACTGAACTGATATCTGATCTTTCTCCCCAAAATTGGACTCAAAGTGCCTTACAATGAAATCGAACCATTTCATTTAAATCATAAAATGAATAGAATAATAATATCTATCTATCTATCTATCTATCTATCTATCTATCTATCTATCTATCTCAGTAGACAAAAATACATACTGGATATATAACACATTAAAAATAGAAAAATAAACAGCTAGATAGATATAAGGCACCACTATGTTTGGCTCCAGTTATATAGGCTTGGGATCAGGTGCTGCGAATCTTTCACTAGCAGGGCCAGGGCCCTTATTTAGTATCCTCAGGTAGCTACTGGAGGCTTAACATCATGGCTTGAACCCCTCCAACTGCCTGCCCTAGCTCTGAGACCAGGCAGATTGACCTGGGAGCTCATCACTATTTCACTTTCCCACAGTGCTTCTGTGTAATATGATTCTAAAAAACTGTGGAATATTATGTCTCTGCAGTGGATACATTCCCAGATTTATGGCAGATGGATAGTGGC
Source organism: Sceloporus undulatus (assembly GCF_019175285.1). Lineage (NCBI taxonomy): Eukaryota > Metazoa > Chordata > Lepidosauria > Squamata > Phrynosomatidae > Sceloporus > Sceloporus undulatus. The sequence goes on along the minus strand of NC_056522.1, from coordinate 36,495,305 downwards.
AAATGCTATATTTCTGTCAGAGGTTGAGTTGTCCTGGAGGACTTCCAGATGCCTAGGAACATAAGGTTGTTGAGATCTTTCTTTCAGGATATGGATAAAGAAGACATGTTTACAGATTCCAAGCATAAGGGCATTGGACTGTATATAGTGGCTCCCATCTGCCCACTACAGGTTGTAGCACTGCTTCTGGCATTTTTTGTTATCACTACCTTGCAGGGACAAGGGGTGGGGGTACAGCAGGGATACAAGATGGGACTTACCAGAGGGCATTTTATAGTCAGAACACTCGAACCTGGAGCCATCCTGAGTTGCTAGTTTGTCTTACGGAAAGTGAATCTTACAGCTGGAAATGAGAGTGAGTGTTGCATGGTAGTTAGAGGGCTCCATTAGGACTGACTTCAGTAGAGAGAGTTGAAGGACTTGTATTCCAAAACAGTAAGTTCTTTTCTAAGTTCTGATTTTCTGTTTGTAGTTCTGAACCAGCATGGGCTAGTCCCAGCTCAAAATGAAGGCTGTAGCTAAACCATCTATCCCACCATTCAGACAAAAAAAAAAAAAATAAAAAAATAAAAATAAACAATGAATTGTCTAAAATAAACATTGGATTGTATAAACAATATACACAATCGTTTGTATGGTCTAAAATTATTTGTCCATCCATCTAGCATGAGGCTTTCCTCTCTTTCTACTTGCCTCCCTTGTGGTCTCTTCCAACTCTACGATTCTATGATTCCACCTTTCCAAATGTTACTGTTTTTTCCAGTGAGTCATGCTGTCTGATTATGTTTCCAAAGTATGACAGCCTAGGTTTTGTCATCTTGGCTTCCAGACAGATTTCTGGCTTGATCTGCTCTAGGACCCCCCCCCCCTTTTTTTTTTTTTTGGCTATACTCAGCACTCTTCTCCAGCACCACTTAGTTTTTGTTACTTAGGCATAGTACAGACCTCCCAAAAAAGGAGGCCTGTTGGCGCCTTTTTTCCTTCCAAACCACGCGGCTTCCCTGTGGAGGAAAAAGAACCCACGAAAAGCCAGTGGTGCACTCGTGACATCACAAGTGCGGTGTGACATGTGGATGCTATGCATTCATCGCGTAACAATGGCGGTGCCCATATACACAGGGTGCCGCCATTGTTACAGCACTTCACCATACTAGGGTTAGGGACCATGCAGTTGCCACGCAGTCCCTTAACCCTAGTACACCACTAGCACAGCGCATTTGGTGCATCTGAACCACACCTTTGTTATGCATATACAACTAAGTGGAAAATGTAGAATATGAGTCTTTGGCGGGGTACAGACCACCCCTTTGGGGCAGCCTGCAGCCACTCCATTGAAGCACGGATTGGGGCCAGGCCAGCCACAGCAGCAGCCTAAAGGCCCCAATCCAGCGCTTTTTGGGACCAGGGAAAAACGGCAAAATGCTGCTGCTCCCTGATCCCGAAAAGGGCACCCCAGGAGGTGCCCAGGAACAGCAGCCAGGGGAGAAAGGGGCTTCGTTCCCCCAGAAGGAGCTCCTTCCAGCGCCGTGCCCAGGCCGTCGTAAGCAAGGGTGTCACACGTGCACTGCTCTGTTTGGAGGTGGTGTGCATGTGACGTAATCATGGCGGTTCCCATGTGAATGGGATGACGCCATGATTGCGCCCTCATCACGTGCTAGGGTTAGGCCTCATGTGGGTGGAGCGCCCCAAGGCAACCCTAGCACGTGACGAGGACGTCACGTAAGGCCCGTCTGAAAGGGCCTTTGTTAATAAGTATACGGTGCAGTACAGACTGGTAAGGAAACGCTGGCCCATTATGTTGTGCAGCATTGCCATGGCATCTAGACAATAAAAAAGGAGCCACCTGGAGCAGCTCCTGTTTTGCACCGTCGTAAGAGCTGTGTTGCAGCCCTTATGACGCCACTTCCTTTTAGAGATGGGTGGGTTCTGAGACGCCCACATGTCATCAATACAAGCCTCATGTGGGTGGTGCCACTCAAAAATGGTGCTGCCGGCACGTAGTAGGGCTCGGGACCGTGCGTTTGGTGCATGGTCCTGAGCCCTACTATTGCTGCCAAGACACCGCTTCCTGGTGTTGTGTACCGAGCCTATGATAATCTTTAAAGGCAGTCATGTGCTGGCATTGGTAGATGCTGGTTTCCACTCCATCTTATATCCCTGATTTTCAAGGAGCAATGCAAAGTATGAAAGCCTATAACCCCCCCCCCCGCCCCCATAGGTTCATCACCCAAGACAACTCCCTCAAATCGCAGAATGGATTTGCTACTCCAGTTACCCAGAAACCACCTCCTACCTCCACATGCCAGGGAAGGTAACCTTTGGGCTAAAACCTGCACCTATATCCTAGGTCTCACAACAGTTTTAAATCTCACCATCATGGGATTGCTGCAATTACAAAATATGTCTTAACGTTCATCTGTTTTTGATTTGTTCAGCTTTACAAAAACAGCACCTCTGCTTTGTAAAGGATCTTAGAAGGAGGAAACAAAAGGGCCTCAAAGAGCAAAATCTAACAACTTTTACACCATCCATATATATATGAAGTGTTTTAAAATTAAAACTTGGAAGGGTGGGAGAAGAGAGCTTCTTTCAACTTATCTTGTCACTTCAGAAGGATAATTTGTCTCGTAAATCACCCACTGAGCAACCTTTCAAGTGTAAATGCAAGTTGAAAGCATTCTTGCTACTGAGAGGAAAGGGACTGCAAAATGACTCATGGAAGACAGCTTCCACCTCCATCTGGCCAGGGGAGGATCCTTCAGCACAGGCTAATGACAGTGAAGTTGTCTTTGGTCACAGTAGGCTTGCTCAACTGCTGCACATTTTACCTTTACCTGACCCAGCAGGTCATCCTGAAAGCTTCCTTTGGCTCAAGAAGTAGCATCTGTTCTACTAAGCAAAGTCTACAAACAAAGACATGTGCCATCTTTATCAGTTTGGCCCACATTCATATGAAAAAGTTTCCGTTTTTCATACTCAGGCTTCATGATTTATAAATATAAGGACCACCACACTTCAGTTCATCAAATTCAGGGAGACTTAATCTCAGGTAAGTGCACAGAGGATTGCAAACATACAGTGCAATCTGAGACATGCTTTCTAAGAAGCCCCACTGAGGATAATATCACACCAGAGCCAATTCAGCAAGAATTGCAGCATTTCAAGAAAATGTGACAGTACTGCTATAGCAGTCGATATTTTCTCACATGAGAGCAATACTGCAATAATGGTAACATAAAAGCCAAATAATTTCACAATTGCATTCTTCACATCTCCACTAATAAAGTGTTATTATAATGTTGCTGGTCATTTTGAACATGCACTGTTTCGGCACAACAGCACATGTCTTACACCAAATATTTCCCTTCCACACAATAAAATAAAACAAAGTAAAATTTACACCTTACTTTCACCCAGTTCAAACAAATTTGCAACCCATACCTTATAACACCGATCGTAGTCATGAGAAGTAACTGCTGCTGGTGAAATGCATTGTTGGTAAATGTCCCCAATTGCTTCTCCAATCGCAAGAATGAAATGCGAAATGAGGAAGCACCTGCCCAGTTGCTCTTTCTTTTCATGACTGAGAGTCATTCACGGGAATTCCCTATGAAAGACTTGATGCTGGAGGATTCTGATGTCTTCACAGGAGAAGCCCTGGATAAGTTTGACATCATCCAAAAAACTTCACCACACTCACGCAATTATACCAGGAACATACCTTTTACTTCCTGCTTTTCCCCTAATGTGATAATCTCCTGAGTTCAATAGGACTTCCAGGTACATGCACCGAGAGTGCAGATATATAAGCTATACTACTCAATAGACTCAGTTGGAGAGGCCACAAGAACCAATTTACAAGACCTAAGCAGAGCAGTGGAAGATACAGGGCCCGGAGATTCTCATTCACAGGATAGCCATGAGTTGGGGTTGACGCAAGGACAGTTAACAACAAGAAGAAGCCATATTTTAATTGTTGTAATTTTAACTTTGTGATTTTAACCTTGTTGTGATCCCACTTCAATCCATGGGGAGAGGCGGGAAGATAGAAATAAAAATTATTATTATTATTATTATTAATTATTATATTCTTCTTAGATTTAGAAGTAAGCCTTTCTGAGGTTTATTGGACTTATTCCCAGAAAATGTACAGAGAACTGAACACTATGGCCCGATACAGACGGGCACTTTGTGCCAGCCTGTTGGCAGAGTTAGGGTGCAGCATCTGCACGCCAGATGCCCTAACTCCGCCCTAAGGTGCCATTTTGGTGTGCACTTGATGCAGCCCCACAGGGGCAACATAAAGCCATGCCGCTGCAGCTATGGCGCCTCTTGGAGGGCACAAAAAGGAGCTGCTTTTTGTGGCTCCTTTTTGCACTCTCTGGAGGCCAGATTGGGGCCATGGCATGAGGTTGCCATGGACCTGATCCAGCCAGTAAAGGGGCAGCTACAGACTGCCCTTTGGGGCAGTCTGTATAGCCCCTTACTTAGGTCTGGAAGTTTCCTGATACCAGGAGGATTAACCTTTTCTTAGGAATAATTGCCCTGTTATTTTGATTTTGAGTAGTCAGTACGTTAGCTTTGGCAAGAAATCATTCTGATGCAAAGAAATAAGCCCACATATTCCTTTTTATAGATGTGAGGGCTCTAAGTGTGCTAGGATTTGGGGCTAAGTCTTTACAATAGCATGTTCTAAATCTCATTCTTAGTCCTAACATGAGTAAGTCTTCCCACCGTGAAAAATCTTCTCTTACCCCTTTTCATTGATGACCCCGGACTGTATATATCGATTTCCCCTTCCATCTGGCCCTTTTGTCGTTTGTATTACTATGTTGTTTTTAATGCTGTTTTTAATTGATTTTATTGGAATGTTTTTATAAATAATTGTTCGCCGCTCTGATCAAAATTTTGGAAAAGCGGGTTACAAATAAACTATATTATTATTATATTATTAAACTAATGAATTAATGGAACTTGCACAAGTGTTCATTATCAAGTTACCATTGATTCAATGGGTCTACTCTAATTGGAGCTAACCAATAGGAATCAAACCCATGGATTATGCCACTGTGGTCTACTCTAATTGGAGCTAACCAATAGGAATCAAACCCATGGATTATGCCACTGTGGTTCATGGGCCACACATGTTTTAAAACCATTTTTGAAGTCCTTGGACCCTCCCCAATAAATTTAGTCCCCCAAAAGGGAATATTGCTACTTGTGAAAGCCTCTGGGAGTGGGGAGTCTCCCCTAAGACAAGTTATGCCTCTCCTTGGTTTATTCCCTCACCCAAGTTTGATTTTCTACAAAACATACTATCACTTCTACTTCTGGCTTTTGGTGTGTATGTGTGTGTTTGGCCCATAGTGGCCCTAATGGTATGCATCTGAACCCAAGCCCTGGAGCTTGTCTGTTCTCCTTTCGTTTGCAACATGAAAATTAAAGTGAGGAAGTGGAAGTACATTTTATGCTTAGCTGTTACAGTAGATTGGCTATGTCTATCTACATTTTTATTTATATATATTATGAGACCCAGTGTGGCATAGTGGTTTGAGTGTTCGACTCAGTCAGGTGTTGATTTCCAGCTTGGCCATGAAATCTTCTCGGTGACCTTGGGCAGTCACATTCTTTCAGCCCCAGGGGAAGGCAATCACAAACCTCCTCTGAAGAAAGCTTGCCAAGCAAACCCCATGATAGTTTCACCTTAGAGTTAGTTGCCATAAGTCAGAAATAACTTGAAGGCACAACAACGACATATGAAATGTAACAACACATTTCACATCACATTATATTTGGTACAAGCTGATCTTCTGGTATGGCTAGCATAAGGTGGCTGTGCCATATCTGGAGAGGAAATGTTGCTCCAAAGAAGTAGGTAACTGAATCAGCTCCTTTGAGTCATAATTTTCAACCAGCCTCCACCACCCCATGAACCAAAAATCTTCACCTGGCTTGATTTGGTGGACTTCATAGTTTGGGGCGGTGGTGGAATCGAGATTGCGCCTCCAGCTCCAAAATCAGGCCATGCCTACCCGCATCTACTGTACAGTGGTACCTCGGGTTACGAAATTAATTCGTTCCGCCGCCACTTTCGTAACCCGAAAAGCCTTCGCAAGCCGAAAACCCATAGGCGCTAATGGGGAAAAGCCGCGATTTCGTGTGAAATAGCGCCGAAAAGCACCAAAATTTTCTTCGTAACCCGAAATAACCTTCGTAACCCGGAACAGTTATTTCCTATGGGATTTTTTCGTATCCCGGAAATTTCGTAACGTGGGTATTTCGTATCCCGGGGTACCACTGTAGTTACAATGAATTAAATGGAATCGAGATACCAGGGACTGAATTCCAGTTCAGCCATGCAGCTTCCTGGAGACTTTCTTTCTCTAGCAGTTGTTCTCTAGTTGTTAAGGTAAATTATCCCACAGAGAGAGAGAGACTGAGATGTGGATGTGGAAGTATTTGCCAAAGCAAATTCCTGAAAATATGTGGCTGAACAGCCCATAATCCAGTCTCCTACCATCATGGAAGGAAGAGGAAGCTGGAGAAAGGACATGATATTATTATCAACAACTTCATCATTGTCACCTCCAGATATGCTCAGTAAATAGTCTTGGATTAAAATTAAGAGGATTATATCTGCTCTGTCACAAATTCTGGTAATTCTGAGCAAATCACTGTGCAATCTCACTTCTCCATCTTTAAAATCTTTGATTATTGACTCTTGGAAAAATTCATGCAGTATTGGCATTCTTTAACAAAAAATCTCAAATGATGAAATAGAAATTAGAAACAAGAGTACTTTAATATAGTTTAGGAACCGATATGATGAAATAAACATCCTATGCAGCAAAGGTAAAAATGATGGATAATTAGCATTCTGCAACTGATGGGTAATGTCTAAAGTGCAGAATTAACAGAATGTGTACATTGCATAACAATCAAATCGATACTACCTGTGCAGCAATACACATAAACTACTAACAAAGACAAGCTAATTGCTTTCTAGATGTCTTCTTTTCCTCATAGAAAACTATTTTCTCTGACTCATTTCCAATGTGGGACTGGGAATGTCAGCTTCCATTGTTGTGTTATAAAGTGCACACATAAAAGGAATGACTGCTGTTCATTCCCAGCTATTGCCAGCATCTTAGAGGTTAGGGTCCTAAGACAGCTCACCATGAAGATCATTTTGATTCATAGCCACTGAATGTGCTCCATTGCAATAAAGTGCTGAAAGAAAATGTCTTCCAAGAAGTTCACATTACTGGTTGTCGTAAAATAAAATGGCTATATTGTTTCAGCTACCAGTTTCTTCCCATTGTCTTCATTTTAAAAACCACACAGCCTCAAAGGCCAGAGGATGTGTTTCAGGACAATTTGAGAACAGCACTGTAACTAAATATTATCTTCAATTTACTTCTTGTTTCATGTTACTTTTTGGTCCTTGAGTTCTTCAAAGTTCATCATTTGCTCATGACATTACCGTGACTTGCTAACTTTCCCATTCTTTCTGCAATCAATAGGGGAACAATATATTGTGGTATTCCGCATTTCAGTGACCTGTCACTCAGTGTTGTGAGTTTTTTTTTAATCTCCATTGATACTCCAGGTACCGCGCACAGAAACTAAAGTAGGCTGCCTTGTCTTCTGCTAATCTTGAATGCCTTTTGTTTGAAAGGTGTTTTGTATTCATCAGTCAGCTAAGGACTCATCCTGAAGAAGCCCTCCGTCAGCACTGAGATCTTGCTGAAAAGGGGATAGGCAGCTTGTAAAATATTCATAGCAAAAGGTACCTCAATCATTTTCACCTTTTGACCCTCCAAGTCGGAAGAGGATTATCAGCGGTAAGTGGCAAATCTTAGCCATGTGAAAATTCATAGATGAAATAGTTTGTTCTTTTCTCCTATACACTTCTGATACCAAAGTTATTCACAATACACATTTATCTTCCCACTCTATCCACCAATACATTTGTGTCCAACTCAAAATAATTTAAATAAAAGTCTGGAGTCTGAAATGATAGTGATCAAAGTCTGGAGTTAACTGTAATTCTTTTTTACTCCTAAAAGAGGGCAAGTGGATATTCATTTTTGTCTCCTGATTGCAAAGAGCAAACTGTTTCAGGAGCCATAATAAATGCATATGAAAAAGAATTCTTTTTTTAAAAAAATTCACTTAATTTTTTAAATACACTTTTTAAAAAACAACAACTCTTGCTTGTTTTTCATAGAATATGGGAAGCTGCTTCATACCCAGCCAGCTCATTAGTCACCAGGCTCAGTATTTTCAGCTGCACGGATAGGTACCTGTGGCTTCTGGCCATACTTGTGGCCTACCACACACAATCACTACCATTGCTCTGGAATCAAATGCATGACAGAAATACAGAACCACTACAGAAAGGATGGACTGCTAAGAAGTCACATGAATGGGTCCTAGAGCATTCCCTAGAAGAAAAGATAACTAAACTGAGACTATCATGAGATGACATGAGCCACTGGAAAATATGATAAGGCTTACCAAAATGGAAGGCTGTAAGAAAAGAGGGAGATCATGCTATGGGTAGATTAATACAGCAAAAGTAGCCTGGGCTTGTAAGAGGCAGCTGATGTTCAGAGATTTTGGAGGTCTCTCATTCATAGGGTTGTCACAAGCTGAAGTCGCCTTGATGGCAAATAATAAAAAAACAGGAAGCACCTTTCTCTCCCTCCTTTCAAAAAGAGATATAAAATACCTTGCCCTGTCAGTCTTTAGGGGGTTATGATGCCAGAAGGTTATAGAGCCAAATTCAAACTTTGTTTGCAGCAGAGGTCACAGTAGAGATCCTCAGTTGTTCCTGCTAAATCTCTCATGTGTAGGTGGTAGTGGAGTATCTGGTTAGTTGTGGGAGAGAGGCATATCTCCCATTTCACTGTGACAAAGAGTTGACCTACGCTAGGCTGCAATGACTGGCTGCAGTTCTTCAGGGCTTCAGTAGAGCAGATGGAAACTTTAATTTGGTTTGCATTTTTTTAAGTGAACTGGGCCAATTCACTCTCCCTGGATTAACATGTGGATTGGAACATATATTGTAAATCTCTGAATTTGTGATGCAGCTCTTGGCTCAGATTTTGTGTACAAAAATGCATATATTAGAAAAAATATGTTTATGTATGTATGTATTGTATGCAGGAAAGACTCAGTGGATGATGTCTAGGGAAGGATGGAGGTTTTTCTCTACCCTGTTTAAGGAGAAAAAGAAGAAATAGGTCCCTCACAGACAAGAAGAGTGAAAACCACTTGTTCAGTCCAATGGGAGTTGTAGTTTGGCAAGGTAGGCAGAATTCTTGCTAATATGTGTAAGACCCAGCAACTTCCACCAGAAATCCACAACAGCAACTTGCTTGAAAGCAGTGAAGTTTTATTGGAAATACAGATAGATGTGACTGGACAAACTTTTCAGCAGAATCTGGCAAGCCAAGCCCCAAGCACTAAGTTAAAACAGCTACTCCTCCCCACCTTTTTTTCCTGTGAACCCTTTCCCCCCTCCTTCCAGCCCTGAGAAGCAAACACTGTGGCCTTGAAGACGCTTACAGATGTCTCGGCCTTATCACATTCTATTCCATAGCAGCAATCATTCCCAAGCACCAGCCAGCACCACAACCCCCATCCCCCCACTGCAAGCAGGCAGAACTACAATTCTAAAGCAATTGCTAAGCAAGATGAGCAGTGACTATAGGAACTGTGAACATTGATTTGTAATTAGCTTTGGAGTTCTGACACTCTGCCTCCCCAAAGCACTATTTCCCCAATTTAGGTTTGTCCGGATAAGCCAAATGGAACTCTTGTTTTAACCGCTCAGCATTCACATGTTTAACCCCCACCCATTCAGCCATATCAATGGGGAAGTGCTTCCACTGCACCAAATATTCCAAACCCCCCTTCACAATCCTAGAGTCCAAAATCTTCATAATTTCAAAGTGTTCTTCTCCCTCAATCAACAGTGGCAGTGAAGCAGGGTCTTCCAATCCAGCTTTACTCCTCTCCCCAGCTGGTTTCAGCAGGCTGAAATGGAAAGTAGGGTTAATATGTTTGTACAGCTTAGGAAGGTCCAATTCAGCTGTCACCTCACTCACAACAAGTCTCTTAACAGCAAACGGACCCACAAACTTAGGACCCAACTTTTTACAGGGTACCCGACACTTTAAGTTTTTCGTAGACAGGTAAACCAGGTCCCCTTCACGAATGTCCCACCCTGGCTTTCGATGCTGATCAGCAAAATGTTTGTAATCCAGTTTGGCTTGCTTCAGGGCTTCTTCGATTTTATTCCAACTGTCTCTCAGAAGCTGGCTCCACTTCCCCACCGACATGGGGTCAGTCGGCCCTGGAGTTAACTGTGGGATAATTCTAGGTTCATAGCCAAACACTACCTGGAATGGGGACACCCCAACACTGGAATGAACTGATACATTGAAGGCCACCTCGGCATGAGGAAATAAATCCATCCAGTTGTCTTGTAAGTAATTAACATAACACCTTAGGTAGACCTCCAAGCTTTTATTAACCCTTTCCGTTTGACCATCTGTCTGGGGGTGAAAAGCAGAGCTGAAGGCTAATTGTACCCCCAATTTGACTTGTAGACTCCTCCAAAACTTTGAGGTAAATGAGGACCCTCAGTCCGACAAGATCTTGTCCGGTAAACAATGGAGCCTGTATATGTTTTCTATGAACATGTCGGCCAGCTTTGAAGCACTAGGGACCCCTTTGCACCCCACATAATGCACCTGTTTGGAGAACAAGTCAGTGACCACCCAAATGGTATCTTTGCCTCGACTTTCTGGCAAGTCTGTAATGAAGTCCATCCCAATATGTTGCCAAGGTATATTCGGGGTCTCCACCGGTTGCAATAGACCACTAGGCTTGCCTGTGTGCGGCTTGGCCCTGGCACAGACAGGGAAACCCTTCACATAGGCCTCCACCACCTTACGGGCCCCTGGCCACCAGTACTTTGAGCTCAGGGTCAACCAGGTTTTAATGAAGCCCCAATGTCCTGCCACTTTGACATCGTGGCAGAGTTCCAACACCTTAGCCCTTAATGCTTCAGGAACATACAGTTTTCCCCCCTTTGTCCACACCCCTTCGTCTGAGCATTGAAGCTCCTCTTTCAAGCCCTTAATTTCCTCATTGATTTCACAGGCTATCACCATCTCTCGCACTATGGGGTCTAGTCTGTCAAGTTTCCTCTCTAATTCCTGTTTGGCCTGAGAACGGGTGGTCACCCCTAGTCTGAACTGTATCACTGTAATTGTCTGACAAGGGTACCGAATAAAAGTGTTACCACAAATATGGACCATTGCCTCTTTGTTGATTCCAAAAGTAATTCGTAATGTGATACTTCTAGGTTTTGGGTGCACTGTGTAGAAAATCCACAAAGACCTGACATCTAGTACTGTTGTTGCTATGTGCCTTCTAGTAATTTTAGACTTACAAAGACCCTATCACGGGGTTTTCTGAGTCTTGAGAGTGTGCGATTCAGCCAAGTTCACCCATGGGTTTCCGTGACTGAGTGGGGAATTGAACCTTGGCCTTCAGAGTTGTAGTCCAAAGCTGAAACCAATAGGTCATGCTAGCTCTTGACATCTAGTAATACATGTTGCTCCCATGTTACTGCTAATTTTAAGCTATCACATGGAGGCCAGTTCCACCAGCTCTTATGCTATTTTGGCTGGATACAGTCCAGCTCATCCCAGCTCTGTACAAAATACTTTTGTATTTTACATTCAGAATGCTTTCATCTCAGTCACAACAACTTTGTAATACAGAGTCATTTGAAAGATAACAATAGATAGAAGATCAGTACTTGCCAATGAGCCAGGGCTGGAGGCCATCCCCCATGAGCCTCAAAGCCATCCCCAAATGAAACCACAAGTGGTACAATGTCCCTTCTGCTTTTCTTTTTGGTCAATGTGCAGATTTTGTGTGTGTGTTCTTTGGAAACATGTTTTGGATCTTTGGTGGGGTCAGGAGGATGTGGGAGTGAAGGTCCTGTATTTTGTGGATGTTTTGATTAGGTTTGGGGATATAAAATTGGTTTGGATTTAAAAAAAATTTAATGGGGATTTGACAGTCCAAGGGATGTTCCAGGAACTTTCAAGAGCAACAAAGGGATTAGGGGTGCATTTGGTCCACCAGCTACCCATGAAGAAAGTATCGATCTGAGCAGGGGCCTGAACATGAAGGTCTCAAATTATAATTCTTAATTCCTGAAAGTGAGCCTAAGGCAATGGACAATTACATAACTCCTCTAGGCAGGGAATAGTTAGACTCTGTTTCCACGCATGTTGACATAAGTCTCAGGAGATGATACTGTGAGGATCCCCAACCAGTGAAATCATTATGATTTCCCCACAACACTAATTTCTAGAGTAATGACTTGGATGGAAAGTTGATGTTCCTTCTGCAGTCAGTAAAGCCACTGAAATATGAGAGAGAGATGTTCAGTAACATGTGCAGCTATCTTCCTATTTTTTCTTTCTGTGTTCTTAACTAAACTGGTTATTTTCACTGTGGAGCATAAATAGAGAAATCCTATGACAGCAAATGGGCCCTTTTCCAAGGCGGATTCACAGGATACCCACGAGACCTACTTTATTCATGAAACACTGAGGTATTTACAGTTGTATATCTAGACACATTTCCCTTCTGCCTCCCTCAAAACTTAATCAAGTAATTGGAGGCCTATTAAAATATGTTAGGTGGAGTGGTTTCCTGATGTTAATGTTGATAGAAATTTAATAAGCAGGTAATCAGAGGAAAACTTACTGGTTCAAGCAGATTCAGAATAGGATATAAACCTTTTCAATTCAAGGCCACTGACTGGATTTCTGCCAAGTGGGTAAAGAGGAATGGTATTTCACAATCTGAAAGCTACTGTGAATTGACTTACACTAATGTGACTTCCTAAGTGGATCTGCGACAAATTTTTGCAACATGAAATTGGTCTTCCCATCCATACCTATATATTTTATTCTATGCATCCCATATATAGTTTTCTGTTTTTAATGTTTTTTCATTTCCCCCCAATAGACATGGTCATTGGCCAGTGGGAAATATTTGGTCTTCATAGGATTTTTTTTTGGATCCACTGTACTTCAGTTTGGATGTTCTATCAGTTTGCTGGTTTTGCTACATAATGAAGAATATCAGACCTCTACTCAATACAGCCATTAAAAAAAATGGACTAAGGAGTGTTCTAATCTTTTAAACTCAAGTATTTTAAATAGTTTGACTTATTTTTAACTTTAACTTTTAATTTATTTTTTAAAGTAAGGGACTGCCTTCGTTCTCTTCTGGAATAAAGGCAGCATAGAAATGAAATAAATAAATAAATAAATAAATAAATAAATAAATAAATAAATAAATAAAAGTATACTTCTGAAACTGTTTGAATGTTGTAAATTAAACTCCATTTCTTTTTTCAAAATATTTTTATTAATCTTCATAGCTCCTTAAGCCATGAAAAATCCACATAAATACATCCATTTCTTCTTATACATATATAAATTCCTATGTTTCCACTTTTGTTCATCCAAATGGTTTCTTTTCTTTTTTGGTTTTAAAACCCTTACCCCCTGCACTCACCCCCAAATTATATGTTAACATTGTAGTTTGGATTATATGCTCTACCATTTAATATTCTTCCTAAAATCAACACAGTTTCTTTGTTCAATTCACTTCTTATACCAATCAATTTTTGATAGTATTGTGACTATGCATCCTTCACATAATCATTTGTGCACCTTGCAAATCTTCTTCTATTACTTTTTCCTGTCTTGTGATAAAACAATATTTGCCTTTCTTTATTTGTTAGTCAGTTTTGGCATACTATTTTTCTTGACTAATTTCATTATTTAACCTCTTATTGCTAGTTTTGAGTTAAATTTTTTCTTTTTTCTCCCTCCTTCTCCTTCCCCTCCTTTCATCTTCTCTTTTTTGATTAATGTTATATATTAGACTATTTTTACATTGTTGCTTAGTTTCTCAATCTAAGTTCGTTTTTTAGACCACTTCATTTTGCAAAAGTTCATCATTAATTTCCAGTCTTGGTCCCACACTTTGGTAGAGTTCTCATTTAAAATGGTCATCCTGTCCATTTCCATCATATCCAGACACTTTCTAAGCCAATCATCCTCTGCGGGTGTTTGCTTGTCCATCCATTTTTGGGCATATATCATTCTTGCGGCAGTGATGGAGTATAAGATGTATTTTAAATGTTTCCTTTCTTCTTTTTCTTTTTCTTATATTTAGTAAGAAGCATTCTGGCTTTGTTTTAATTGGTAATTTAATGATTAGTTGTAGCATGATATGAATTTCTTTGCTGCTGGGCATGTCCACCAAACATGAAAGAGGGTACCTTCCATCTTGCCACATTTCTAGCATTTTCCTTTTTTCATTTTAATGAAATTTTGCCATCTTATTAGGGATTAGATATAATCTATGTACCATTTTGGAAAATCCATACTTAATGTAAACTTTAAATCCTGTCCCCAAGCTCTTCCCCAACCTTCCAGTTGGATGGGGTGACTAATATTTTTTGCCCATTCTTTGACTGTTTCCAATTCCAATTCTATCTTCAGTAAAAGCTTGTATAATTTAGATATAATAGATTTTAGGGGTCCCATCAGAATCTCATCTAGTTCTGATCTTCTTTTTTTTAGATACCTTCTAATTTAAGATCCATTTTAAATCTTTCATTTAACTGCCAATAGGTAAACCAATTACGTATATGACCATCTTCCTCTAATTCATTATTAGTCTTCAATCTGGGAGTTTCGCCATCTCAATTCAGTGGATTATAAAATTTTAGATAGCTTTTTTGATGTTTCACTTGGCCTGTCCTCAAGCAAACTCTGAACTCCATTTCGGTGTTAACGTTTTATATGTGTTTCATTGTACTGTTCTTTTTAAATTGCACACCACCTTAAATTGCATGCCATGGCCTCGTAGTCTGAAAAACCTACAAAAAATTATTTGGCATTATATTGATTTTTCACTACAGTATATGATAGATTTCTAGATACAGAGATACAGATACTAATATGGTTCTGAACAGGCATGGTTTAGATGCACCCACTTTCTCTCTTGCCTAACATTCCATAAACCTATATGCGCAATCCATAACATCAGTGGTAAAGGAATGTCCCTGAGACCCATTTATCACAATTTTTTCAATCAAAAAGGTCAGCGTGAGATATTATAAAACACCCCCTTCCAGTGCCCACATGCCTTTGTTTAAAGAGCAACATGAAGTTTAAATGAATTACTGATATTTTAAATGTCAGTCTAGCAAATGGCCTAGATGGTGTGAGTTCATTTGTCTCTCTTCATGTCGCTAAGGAGAGTGCAAAATGATTTTTTAATTCCAGATAGTACTTTCCCCCATTGCTTTTATTTACCAAGAATAACATTTACTTAATGCAATTGAGATCTAAATATTTAAAAACCCACTTTGTTTAATGTGTTTTCATAGACAAGATGTTAAGTAATTATGGGAGATGTGGTGGTCTTTCATTAGGCAGCTAATGACCATCTGGGAGTTCAGGCCCCATGGCTGAACTAAAGGTTTCCAAAATTCAAGCCAATCATCAGTACAGTAGTAATGGAATTGTAGACTGTGTATGATTATCTCTATAACCTAAGCAGAAAAATCAAGTTGGATCAAATGTTTGTCTAACTACTACTTTTGGAGGGGAGGATTATATAAAAATATAATAAAATATTTCTAATTTGTGTGGTAATATATTAACATGTTACAGCCTGAGGATGTGGATAGGATCCTTGGAGAAGCAAAAACCACCATGTGCGTACTGGACCCTTGCTCTTCCTGGCTCTTGAAATCAGCTAGAGGGGAACTGGTCGAGTGGGTAAAGTGAGTGGTGAATGCTTCACTGCAGCAAGGCAAATTTCCATCCTGCCTAAAGGAAGCTGTGATGAAGCCGTTACTCAAATAGACCTCCCTGGATCTCACCATTCTTGACAACTATCAGCCAGTCTCTAATATTCCATTCCTGGGCAAGGTTCTGGAATGAGTGATGGCCTCCCAACTCCAAGGATTTCTAGATGAAATGGATTATCTAGATCCATTTCAATCTGGGTTCAGGCCTGGCTATGGCACAGAGACAGCTTTGGTCGCCTTGGAGGATGACCTTCGCAGGGAACTGGACAGGGGGAGCATGTCCCTGTTGGTCCAGTTAGATCTTTTAGCAGCTTTCAGTACCATCAACCATGGTATCCTTCTGAGCTGCCTCTCTTGGATGGGGCTTGAGGGCACTCTTATGCAGTGGTTCTGGTCTTTCTTGGAGGGACAGACCCAGAAGGTGGTGTTGGGGGACTCCTGTTTGACTCCTTGGCTGCTGGCCTGCAGTGTCCCACAGGGTTCTGTTTTGTCCCCCATGTTGTTTAACCTCTACATGAAACCGCTGGGAGAGGTCATCCGAAGTTTTGGGGTGTGGTGTAATCAGTATGCAGATGACACCCAACTCTATCTCTCCTTTCCATCTGATTCCAAGGAAGCTGTCTCTGTGCTGAACCAATGTCTGCTGTCAGTAATGGACTGGATGAGGGGAAACAAATTGAAGCTTAATCCAGACAAGACAGATGTGTTCCTGGTCAGTTGTAAGGCAGATCAGGGAACTGGGCATATGTCTGAGCTGGATGGGGTTATACTCCCCCTGAAATCTCAGGCTTTCAGCTTGCTGTGCTCCTGGACTCCACTCTGAGCCTGGATGCCCAGGTTTCAGTAGTGGCCAGGAGTGCATTTGCACAATTAAAACTTGTGTGCCAGCTGCGCCGTTTCCTTGAGATGTCAGATCTGGCTACAGTAACACATAATAATAATAATTAATAATAATTTGTTTTATTTATATACAGCTATTCCAAAGATCATAGCGGTGAACAGCAAGTAAGCTAATTAGCAAGTAAGCTAATTTGCCCCCAACAGTCTGGGTACTCATTTTAGCGACCTCGGAAGGATGCAAGCCTGAGTCGAGCTTGGGCCCTTTTGCTGGTCTTGAACTTGAAACCTTGTGGTTTTGAGTGAATGGCTGCAGTATAGGCATTTAACCACTGTGCCACCATGCTTTGATTACATCTCGTTTGGATTTCTGTAACACACTCTATCTGGGGGTGCCTTTGGAAACTGTTCAGAAACTGTACCGAGTCCAAAATGCTGTGGCTAGAATGCTGACCGGAGCCAGTTACAGAGCACGTATAACTCCTGTATGGAAACAGCTTCACTGGCTACCAGTTGGTTTCTGAGCACAATTCAAAGTCCTGATCATGACCTATAAAGCCCTACACGGTTTAGGTCCAGACTATTTGAGAGGCCGTATCTCCCCATATGAACCATCTAGAGCCCTGAGATCCTCAGGAGAAAGCTTTCTCTCAGTCCCACCACCATCCCAGGTTCGCCTGGTGAGGACACAGGAGAGAGCCTTCTCAGTGGCTGTTTCCATCCTGCAGAAATCCCTTCCAAAGGAGACTAGGCTGCCCCCTCACTGTTGGCCTTTTGCAGGCAGGCAAAGACATTTTTGTTTAAACAGGCCTTTTGAGATCTGGCAGGCTTTGTTTTATTGGGGAATGAGAGGGATGGTCTTGGATTGTTAATTTTAACTTCGTATGTTTTAGATTTTATATTTGTAATTTTTATATTTTTACGATTTTAATTGTACAATTTTAACTGTTGTGTTTTATGTATGTTAGCCACCTTGGGTCCCACTTTGGGAGAAAGGCGGGATAAAAATAATACATACATACATACATACATACATGGAAATCTGCCTTATACTGAGTCAAAACCTTGGCTCCTCTTGTGAAAGATTGTATGTACAAGAAGTGAACAACTTCCTGGGGCTGAGTTGTTATTGTAATTTCCACTCTGGAGGTTGCTTTGACATCTATCAGAACCAATGCCCAGTTAGCTGTATCTATTTCTCCTACCACTGGAATTCGCTAGCTACTGCAACAGTTGTTTATGTCTATTTGTGCAAGAAGAATATAGAATCTAAGGCGCGTTATAGACGGGCCTAAGCGGTGCCGTTGTTGCGCCGTGAATACGCGCGAGGGGCGGCACTTCCGGATGCGCCTTGCCCCTCGCTCGTATTCCGTACGCCAAGATGGCGTTGCCCTATACAGATGGGCGCAGCCATCTTGACGTAACAGACGCTGTGCGTCCGGATGTCCAAACCCAGAAGAGACATCGCGAGTGCGCGCTTTGGCACTTGCGATGTCTCTTCCGGGTTGCCGGAAGGAGCGCGATTTTCGCGCTCCTTTTTTACAGTGCGGGGGAGTCACGTGATTTGGCTGCAGCGGCTTCCCCGTGCTGCAACCGGCAGCGGCCCAAGACCGCCCCTTTTGGGTGGTCTGTAACGGGCCATAGAATCATAGAGTTGGAAGAGACCGCAAGGGCCATCCAGTCCAACCCCCTGCCATGCAGGAAATTTAAATGAAAGCATCCCCAACAGATGGCCATCCAGCCTCTGTTTAAAGACCTCTAAGGAAGGAGACTCCACTACACTCCGAGGGAGTGTGTTCCACTGTTGAACAGTCCTTAATGTCAGGAAATTCCTCCTAATGTTGAGGTGGAATCTCTTCCTGTAGCTTGCATCCATTGCTCTGGATCCTAGTCTCTGGAATACATGGAGGAGAAAACAAGGACTAACCCTGCTGTACAGTGATCAGAAATCAATAATGCATATTTGAAGTACAGTATGTCCCTTTTTGTAGATATACCAGTTGCTCTGTGTGAACTGGAGGATTCCAGAGTGCAAATTGCATGCATACTGCAGACACTAGAATACTGTTCCAGGGTTTTGTAATGCTACCTGTGGAAATGGTTACTATTTTTGTTGTACAGATGTGGGAAATTTCAGCCAAAAGACAAAGTTCGCTTTTCATCAATGAAAAGAGGCTGGTAGGAACCCAGAACTCATTTTAGGACAATATCTGGGACAAAAGTTGTAAGAAAAGTAAGAGATCACTACCGTAACTAGAAAACAAGCAAAAATAAAATTCAAAAGCAATGGCTGGGAACAAACTTCAAGTATTTTCTGAGCTAAAACTTGCAAGTTAAATCTAATGAAATACTGATACAGAAGCAGTGGCTGGGAATAAACTTCAAGTATATCCAACTTAGATAGCTTTAAAAAAGCAGTCAAGATGGATCTCTTCCAACAGGTCTTCCCGGAATAGCCCCCAGCTACATATAGATTCCCCATACTTGGAGTATTCTGTATTTGTACAATCCCGGGCATGATGAGTTTGCCCACTGCTTTTGCACTATGATATTGTGTGATTTTAATATAAATGTGTTGATTTTAATGTTTGAATTTTAATCTTAGAATGGTTTAATTCCTTTTTGAGGGGGGTTGTATATATTTGTATTATTGTTAGCTCTGTACATCTGTATTATTTTAATTGTTGGAAGCCGCTTTGATTGTTTCTTACAAATAAGTGGGATATAAATAAAAGTTTTATATTTATTTATATATTTATGTTGGTTATGCTCTGGTCTCACATCTGAAATAGACAATAAATTGAATATTGTCCACATGGGAGTCAGAACATGTTACTGCCCTTGGTATTTTGGCCAGAATATGGAGAGAAACTTTAACCTCTGTCTACCTACAATGCTCATCCTGGATATATGGGAGCATAGGAATATGGTGGTGGTAGCTCTCTCATCTCAGCTATCTGTATATTCCCATGGACCATGGTGGTATAGTATGAGAAGGCATGCAGCAGAAATTCATTTGCTGGAAAATATCTTCCAGATGTGTCCTTCAATTGTAGTGGTCCTTCATATTTATAATGGCTATAGAATCCACAGCCATTGAATAATTAGAAACTTGTAAAAGGATAAAAAGTTATCATAATTTCCACCCTAAAGGTGCTCTTTTTCTTTATCATTTTTGTTAGTTGAGGATGCAGTTTTAATCAGATGAATGATTCTATGACTCTTTCTCTCTATTTCTCACTCTCCCCTAGCCCTCGTGTGTGTAATGAGGATAGGTGTCTTTTGAGGATGAAGAGAGAATTGGGTAAGGGGATGCATCACTGATAGCATAAGGGTAAAGAATTCCCATTGTAAATGTACATGATACATATATGTAGAATGCTCAGGGTATATTTGCATTCAGTTGTATGACTTTTTTCTTCAAGCAAAAACATTTCTTCAGATTGGTGATATTAATATTTATTGACATTATTTTGTTGCTGTTGTGATATGTGTTTGGGGATTTATTTATTTTTTTTCTCCTAAGAACTATTAATTTTGTTCTTCATGAAATAAGAAAGGGCCTATTAGATCCCATTCTCTTGACATGATAATGCGTTCTGATAGATTTGCATTGAGTTTGTTTTGCCATCATCATCACATGGCTCCCACAAGCCTGAATTGCCATCATTTTGCCATCATAATGACATCTTAATATGGCCTCATCTCTCTGGAGTTTCCACAACATAGACATAAGATCATTACTTTATGTTAAGACCGAAAGGTAAGGCTATAATAGAAGGTTACTGAGATTTGTAAATGTTGCTCCTGTTTTGGCTCATAGAGGAACTTCCTTTCAACAGAGCTACAGTCAAGGATCAGCAAGAAAAATGCCTTTTGATGCTGTCATTTAATGTCTCACATTTTCATCATGTTACTTTTAGGCTTGTTTATCCCATGAGTCTTTTAGCCTTGCTCTTTGCAGCAGCATTTGTACAAGAAGCATTATGGATTAAACGTCACAGATAGAGGTTTCATATCAGTGCAAATATAATATGTTAAAATAGATACAGCTCATACATAGGGACACACACACACAAACACACATACACATACACACACACATATATACTTGCTTAAGTAATAAGAATACAATTTATTTGAAGCAAAGTCATTTTTTAACTCTTACACACACACACCGAACTTCTTCATGCAAAACTTTAGGACAGCGAATTTCAATAAACTTAGAGAAGTATTGAGGGTGATCCCATGGTCAGAAATACTAAAAGATAAGGGAGTTCAGGATGGATGGGAGTTTCTCAAAAGGGAGATACTGAAGGCACAATTTCAAACAGTTTCAGCGAGAAAGAAAAATGGGAGGTGTCTCAAGAAACCAGGATGGATGACTAAGGAACTTTCAACCGAGCTAAGTTTGAAACGGAACATGTATTAGAAATGGAAAAAGGGGGAAATCACAAAAAAGGAATTCAAAGAAATAGCAGGCATTTGTAGGGGTAAAGTCAGAAAAGCTAAAGTGCAGAATGAACTCAGGCTTGCTAGAGAGGTTAAGAACAATAAAAAGGGCTTTTTTGGATATGTCCTCAGCAAAAGGAAGAAGAAGGAAATGGTAGGGCCACTGCGTGGAGAAGATGGCAAAATGCTAACAGAAGACAGAGAAAAGGCAGAATTACTCAATTGCCTCAGTCTTCTCAGAAAAGGAAAAGGAAGCTCAACCTGAGGATAATGGAGCTGAAGACAGATTAGCGGAATTTCAGTACAGAATAAGTAAAGAGATAGTAGAGGAATACCTTGTTAATCTAAATGAATTTAAGTCTCCAGGACCAGATGAACTACATCCAAGGGTACTAAAAGAACTGGCAAATGTAATATCGGAGCCATTGGCAATCATATTTGAAAACTCCTGGAAAACAGGAGAAATCCCAGCAGACTGGAGGAGGGCAAACGTTGTCCCCATCTTCAAAAAGGGGAAAAAAGAGGATCCCAACAATTATCGTCCAGTTAGTCTGACATCAATACCAGGAAACATCATTAAACAAAGAGTCTGTGAACATCTAGAAAACAATGCCATAATCACAAAGAGTCAACATGGGTTTCATAGAAAGAAGTCATGCCAGACAAATCTAATCTCTCTCTCTCTTTTTCTTTTTCTTTTCTTTGATAAAATTACAGCTTGTTAGATGAAGGGAATGCTGTGGATATAGTATATCTTGATTTCAGTAAGGCCTTTGACAAAGTTCCCCATGACATTCTTGCAAACAAGCTTGTAAAATGTGGGCTAGTCAATGCAACTGTTTCCTGGATTTGTAACTGCTTGACTGGCCGAACCCAAAGGGTGCTCAACAATGGCTCCTTTTCATCCTGGAGAGAAGTGACCAGTGGGGTCCCACAGGGCTCTGTCCTGGTCCCAGTGTTATTCAACATCTTTATCAGTGACTTGGATGACAGAATTGGGGGCGTACTAATCAAATTTGCAGATGACACCAAATTAGGAGGAATAGCTAATACTCCAGATAACAGGATCAAAATTCAAAATGACCAGAATAGACTAGAAAGCTGGGCCAAAGCTAACAAAATGAAATTCAACACAGAGAAATGTAAGGTACTACACTTAGGGCAGAAAAATAAAAAGCACAGCTATAGGATGGGGGACACATGGCTGAATGAGACTACATGTGAAAGGGATCTAGGAGTCCAAGTAGACCACAAATTGATCATGAGTCAACAGTGTGATGAGGCAGCTAAAAAGCCAATGCAATTTTAGGCTGCATCAATAAAAGTATAGTGTCCAAATCAAGAGAAGTAATAGTGCCACTATATTCTGCTTTGGTCAGGCCCCACCGGGAATATTGTGTCCAGTTCTGGGCACAACAATTCAAAAAGGACATTGAGAAACTGGAGTGTGTCCAAAGGAGGGTGACTAAAGTGGTGAAGGGTCTGGAAACCATGTCTTATGAGGAACCACTTAGGGAGCTGGGGATGTTTAGCTTGGAGAATAGATGGTTAAGAGGTGATATGATAGCCCTGTTTAAATATTTGAAGGGATGTCATATTGAGGAGGGAGCTAGCTTGTTTTCTGCTGCTCCAGAGAACAGGGCCTGGAAAGATGGAAAAGAGATTCCACCTAGACAGTAAGGGCTGTTCGACAGTGGAACACACTCCTTCGGAATGCGGTGGAGTCTCCGTCCTTGGAGGTCTTTAAGCAGAGGCTGGATGGCCATCTGTCGGGGATGCTTTGATTTAGATTTCCTGCATGGCAGGGGGTTGGACTGGATGGCCCTTGCAGTCTATTCCAACTCTATGATTCAATATTCTTCCTGTACAAATAGACATAAACAGCTGTTGCAGTAGCTACCAAATTCCAGTGGACTGGATGGCCCTTGTCGTCTCTTCCAACTCTATGATTCTATGATTCTGGAACTTTCCATCAGATGTTTGACCATCTTCAATCCATGGAGGAAAGGACAACTATCTCTACAAACGTCATCCAATCCTGTCAAGATGCCAAAATGTTATAGTCATTTGTTGATTTCCTCATCATAACAATGAGGAAATAAAAGGGCCATTTCACACTATACAGTTATAGTGTTATGATATTTAGTTGCAATGGTAACCAACCGTCTATGGAATCTTGAGATTTGTAGTCTAAGGAGACTTCTCAGCCAAGGAGCTCTCCTGCTTCCCCAAATTGCAAATCTCAGGATTCCACAGGATGCAGTTGTGGCAGTAAAATGGCATCATAGTGCTATAACTGTGTGGTGTGAACGAGTCAAAAGTTTCAGACTTTTCTGAAGTGAAGTTCTGTTTCAGATGCAACTGATATCAAGTGACCTCTAAATCAATCCAAATTGATTTGGGGCCCTTTTCAAAACACCAAAGCAGGAACAAAATGTAACTCCAGAAATAATTATGTGTTGCTGTTGTAAATAATGAGTATAAGAATTGAGAAAGGTGTGAAAGTTGGATGTCTTGGGAACTCCTCACTAGCAGTTAATATTTTCTCCAAACAAAATTATAGCGTGTGAGGTAGAACTGGCTGGAGATGGAGATCATGAAAATCTCAACCTTATGATCTACATTTTCCTAATCATAATCATAATAATAATAATAATAATAATAATAATTGGTTTTATTTATATACCACTATTCCAAAGATCATAGCGGTGAACAGCAAGTAAGCTAATTAGCAAGTAAGCTAATTTGCCCCCAACAGTCTGGGTACTCATTTTAGCGACCTCGGAAGGATGCAAGCCTGAGTCGAGCTTGGGCCCTTTTGCTGGTCTTGAACTCGCAACCTTTTGGTTTTGAGTGAATGGCTGCAGTACAGGCATTTAACCACTGTGCCACCAGGGCTCCCTTGCTGGAATTCATAGAAACTGCACTTTCCAATACATCTTAGCTTAATTATTTGGACAAAAACTGAATTGTTCATGCATCTCAATGGCAATGGATTTGGTCAGGTCTCATTATCATGCCTGGAAGGACACAACATCACCAGGTAATTGCTAGTTATTTCCTTCTGCTTCATAAGAGTAAGTTGATATTGGAAAAGGGGGAGATAAGCTCTTGCCACCACTGCCTTCACAGCCCATATTTACTAGTATTCACATTTGTATGAAAAAACCAGCAAACTTCCCAGGGTGTCACCCATTTATTACCAGCAAACTCCCCAAGGCGTCATCTTCCCCTTGACAGGCCTCTTACCATATACCCAGGCTGTTACCAAACAAATATGATACCTAAGATCCTTTCTCATCCTTGTGTAGAATAAACAGACACATATGTGAAGTTAAAGGCTTTCATGGCCAGCATCCATAGTTTTTTTGTGGGTTTTTTGGGCTATGTGGTCATGTTCTAGAAGAGTTTCTTCCTGATGTTTCACCAGCATCTGTGGCCACGTCAGGAAGAAACTCTTCTAGAACATGGCCACATAGCCCGAAAAACCCACAAAAAACAACAGAGACATAATTTCAGGTGATTGAACTACACCTCCCTTTTGCTGAATGCTGAAAGTGTGAAACTGATGTTGTATCTGCCAGTGTGCCTGCTTTTTGTTCCCCTGTGCAACACAGTGTACCTGTTTCTGCAACAGCACTGAATAAAGTGTTACACTGAAGGTACAGCTACATAGCATCCAAAAATGCACAATGGTATAGCCAGAATCCTATTGGTTAATCCCAGCTATAAAATATCCATTGAATCAATTGCTGTAGGTAAATCCAGCTGGTTCAATGGATTGAATTTAGTTACAAACAGTAATAGGATTTAGGCCATGTGAGAAGGTTACACTTGTAAAATTCTGATTATGCAGTTGTGAGCTGAATCTGTATGTTGCACAATGGTGAAAATGTATAAATGTATGTACAAAGGATCTTATGAAGTGGCACTAGGAAGGGGGTGCTGAGGGTTCAGTCTGCACTGGGTGACAGCCCAGAATTGGAGTGACACCCAGTCAGGCCCTCTTCTCGCTGTGGGGTGAGAAGGATTGAGTGCCCCACTCCTGCCTTCACTGCAATGGCACTGGTCTCCTCATGAGGAGGCTAGTACCAGCAGAGCAAAAGAGAGGGCCAAGCACTACATCCCCATGGCAGTCCTCTTGCTCCCCTAGCACCTCTCCACACACTGGGTGACACCAGGACTGGGAACACCACTGATCTTATGTATGACACCAACAGGATTCTAGCTAATAATTGTATTTTTAGAAGGTAGGTAGAGGCACACCTTGATTAACAAAGGCCTAAGACAGACAGGTGGGAAGCGGCGTGCTGGCGCTGCTTCTAGGGTTTGGGAGCATGCACCAACCGCACACTCCCAACCCCTAGTCCCTAAGGACGCGGTCATCATAGTGGCCTCCTGTCCTCACAGGGGCCACCATGATGACGCAAGTGCGGCGTCGCATCTGTATATTGGGGCGCCGCACTTATGTCAGTGATGTGCCAAAGTGCGCTGATGGTACACTGATGGCGGTGCCCACACACGTCAAAAAGAACCCGCTTTTTATGCTCCCCAGGCCTACCTTTTCCTCCTTACCCTCTATCTCACTGAATTTTTTTTAGTGTCAATGGCGGAATACAGACTGTCCAAAAAGGGCGGTCTGCCAGCACCTTGTTTTGCTGCACAAGGGAGTCGCAGCGGACAAATCACGTGGCTCCCTCGTACAGCTAAGTGTCCATCCTGTCAAAATGGTGGTGCCCATGTGTGCAGGGCGCCACCATTTTGACGCCCTCGTCACGTGCTAGGGGTGAAGCATGTATGGACAGTGTGCCTTCGGCCAACCCCTAGCACGTGACGAGGGCACACTATAGGCCGGTCTGTATAGTGCCATTGTCACTCAAAGAATGGTGCAAGAGGACTTGAGAAAAACAGACTTCCAGTGAAACTTTGCAGCAGTATGTCTGCAGTAAGCAATGCAATAAAAACTTGAGCTGGGAAAAAATGGGATTCTGTTCTAACTTATCCTGCTGTAGTTGTGTGTACCTGTGTCCAATAAGCAAGGTAAACAGCATCTGTCTCCAGATTTCTTTGCTGAGCATGAGTGAACAGCTAAGCAGAGACAAAAGAGGCAAGATGATAAGCTGATTTCACCAAGTACCCCCAATCCCAACCACAGTATGTTAAGCACATATCTAGAACCTTGGGCCCAGATGCATTTTAGAAGATGGTTTCAAGTGGTCTCTACAAGATTCAGAATGTTTTTCTTTAAAACATCCAGGGATAGCCATGTTGGCCATTTAGCAAATCCAATTAAAAATCCACCTTTATTGGCCAACCAAAATGTACAATATACATGTTGGAAGTTTTTGAACCTTCATCAGGCAAGATGTTTCATACCAAACAGGAGGAAAATTAGAGATGCTAGTAATATGCCTGTATTTTGCTGTTTCTCTTTTTAGCTAAGATGGTATGGACGGGCATATCTTGCAGGCTGCAGGCTCCTCTTCTTTTTTGTGGTGTAGGAACCTATTCCTATTCTTTCTGTTATTTCTGCCTTTGGTACAAAATTTTCTTTTAAAGAGGTAATGCCACAGAACACATCTACTTTGTTAACTGAGAGATACCTGTACTATAAATCTTCAAATAAAATATTGGACAATGTTACAAATATTCTTCTACAACCTAAATTCCCATAAAAGTTCTCTAAAATGGTGCCTCTATAGGGTTGTACTTCTTTTCTTGTATCATGTACATTTTGTTCATATCAGTGCAGTCCACCAGACCAAGTGTGGCAATAATTTTATCTGAAATTGAATGTAAAGCAACTCTACTGTATAACAGTCTGCGGTGCGTTCATCTTGAGCAATTATTATTGTTCATGACTGTTCTGTATATGAATCATTAGATTTTATTAGATCACAGTATGCATGTTTTTATAAGTAAGCTTTAAGCGAATTAGAATACTTAATATGTTTCTTGAATTTTTGCCAGCCTTGAGCTTTAAAGCTGTTTCCTTTCCTATTTACATTCCCACATTTTATCCATTTCCAAATATTAGAAGATTTATCTATCAGATTCTGTGTAAATTCAGTACACAGATAATTTGTAAAAAGCTTTCCTTTTGTTAAAAAAAAATAAAAATAGAAAAAAGGAGGGGGAAAGCAAACCTTGTTCTGTGGTTTTTCTAATCTCATCTCTTTTCTAATTTCCTAATCATATAACCTTGAAGTTTAAAGACACAGCCTGTGATAATCTGTGTAAACTCTCTTTATTGTTATCACAGACCTTTGGAAAAGGGGGTGGGTGTGAGGAGGAGAATCCACACATAACACACACACACACACACACACACACACACACACACACTCAAAGCTGTCTTTTAAGTAATACTATAGATGCAGTTCAATCAGGTCCACACATTACCCCTACTCATCAGATAGAAAGGGTTCACAAGCAGAAGTGGGATATTGACTTTAAAAATTCACTGGCGAGGCATACAGAGCCTGCAGGAATGTCAAAACTCCAACCTGCATTTTGATGTTTTTGCCTCAGGTTAGTCTTGACTGACATGCTTGGAGCACTCTTGTTTGTGCTCCGGCATCCATTAACTGTCCTTGACTCAATGTTATACAGCCCTTTACGGTCAGCTTGATGCCTGATGGTTGGAGTGGACTATGGGCCACCAGGTGTAAGAAAAGCATACGCCTCTCTTGGAGGGATCACACTGGCTGTTCTCTGCTTCATTACAGGGCAATTGTTTGATCCTAAATTAATGAGAGCCTGTTAATTATTATTCTGATAATTGCACCTCATGTGGGAGCAGGCTAGCAAAGTGGGGGTGGGGGACAAGGGTAGTGTTTTAGAGGAGTGAAGCCTTTGCCAAGGGAAAATGGAATGTCAAGGTTGAGATGTCTTTGGGTAAGGCTTGGACTCTATGCCAAGCCTTGTCTTAAGTGCAGAAAGATTAAGTGCCTAGAGAAGAATTTCAGCAAGACTATACACTGATAGAACAATCCTGACTACTGTAAAAAAATAGTGTGGTGTAGTGGTTGGAGTGGAGCCTGGGAAATCCAGGTTTAAGAACCCCCTTAGCCATAAAATCCATTGTATGGTCCAGTCACGTGCTCTCAGCCTGCCCTTCATCACAAAGCTGTTATAAAGACAACATGTTGAGGGAAAAATGGTCATGTGTGGTGCCCTGGCCTGGATCTCACTGGAGGAAAAGTAGGATATGAATGCAATTTATAAAGACGGGTGCTTATTCACTGTTGTAGTTGACGTTAAACATCCAACATGAAGATGCTTGGCAATGGTGTCCCTAGGATTAGTGTCACCCAATGTGGTAACTCATGGCGTCACTCCTCCCCCCCAATTGAACTCCTCCCATTTCACATATTCAGAATCATTATGGTAATGCTTTTTTGCACTAATGTTACTCATAAATCATAATTGCCATATACCACTGAATGTAATGCTAATAGTTGTGATGTAAACAACTATTATTATTTATTATTAACCTTTATTTATGAAGCGCTGTAAATTTACACACAGCGCTGTACATGCAATCTTTTTAGTTAGATGGATCCCTGCCCTTGGGCTTACAATCTAAAAAGACATGACACAGAAGGAGAAGGGAGTGGTGGAGGGAAAGGGTAAGAGGTCCAGCAGTTCCTCTCTACCTCCGAGGCCTGGACCAAGGCAGATGGACTGGAGGGAGGGCTTGGCTTCATAATGGATGGTTAATCATTTTCCAGGGAAAATACATACTCTCAAGTAGGATAATACATATACAGTACATAGCAATACAGGAAATTGTTTGATAAACAGGCACCAAAAGAACATGAAGTAGTAAGCGACAATTATGCAATGCCTGGGAAGGCTTCTCTGAACAGGATGGTTTTCAACTCTGTTTTGAAGCTGGTTAAAGAAGTGATGGCTCTTGCTTGTGGGGGAAGAAGGTTCCAGGAGTGAGGGGCATCAAGTGAAAAGGGGCGAATCCAGGATGGGGCAGAGGAAATCCTGGACTGAGACAGCAGACCTTGACTATCAGAATGGAGGGCCCTGATGGGAAGGTGAGGAGAAAGAAGGTCTGATAAGTAAGGAGGGGCCAGTCCATGGAGGGCTTTAAATGTCGACAGCAGGAGCTTATACTGAATGCGGAAAGGGAGGGGGAGCCAGTGAAGGGATGCCAACACAGGAGAGATGTGGTCAGCACAGTGGGTGGAAGTGATAATGCATGCAGCTGAATGCTAGGCAGAGATTAAAGGACAGAGGTGAGAAAGAGGAAGCCCAGCCAGGAGGATGTTACAGTAATCAAGTCGTGAGATCACTAGGGCATGGACCAGGATCTTGGCAGTAGAGGCGGAGAGATATGGTCGGATTTTGGCAATATTGTACAAAAAGAATCTACAAGCCTTGGCAGTGGTCTGGATCTGAGGGATACACGACAGAGAAGAGTCAAAGATAAAACCAAGACTGTGGGCTTGCTGGACTGGTTGAATAGAAATGTTGTCCACAGTGACAGAAAAGGAGTGTTGAAGGGTGGGCTTAGGAGGAAAGACAAGAAGCTCTGTCTTGGACATGTTGAGCTTCAAACGCCGATGGCGCATCCACCGCGAGACAGCTGTGAGGCAAGACGAAACTTGCTGTTCAAGCCTTGGAGAAAGGTCAGGGGCGGAATGATACAGCTGGGTGTCATTGGCATATAGATGGTAGGAAAAACCAAAAGAGCTAATGAGTTTTCCTAAGGACAGTGTGTAGAGAGAAAACAGAAGGGGACCCAGAACAGAGCCCTGGGGAACTCCAACAGATAAGGGAACAGGAGAAGAAGTCTGACCGCCAGCAACCACTGCAAAAGATCTGCCAGACAAGTAAGATCTAAACCAGTCGAGAACAGAGTCTGAGAACCCAAGGTCAGAAAGTATATTAACTAGAAGAGAGTGATCAACGGTGTCAAAAGCTGCAGACAGATCAAGAAGGATGAGAACAGAGTAAAGGCCATTAGCCTTGGCCTGTAAAAGGTCATTCGAAATCTTAGTGAGAGCTGTCTCAGTAGAATGCCTTGGGCGGAAAGCAGACTGAAAGGGATCGAGGATGGAGTTGGCTTCAAGAAACTCAAGACAGCGAGAATAAACAACTTGTTCCAAAACCTTAGAAAGAAAAGGAAGAAGAGAAATAGGACGATAGCTAGACAAAGAGGAGGGGTCGAGAGAAGGTTTTTTCAGAATTGGGGAAATGAGAGCATGTTTGAAGTCTGACGGGAAGGAGCCTGTAGAGAGAGAGAGATTGAAGATATGGAGAAGCGAGGGCAGAAAGGAGGGAGCTATAGAGATTAGTAGGAATTGGATCAAGAGAACAGGTTGCAGGTTTGGAAGGGTTCAGAAGTGTAGAGAGTTCATCCAAAGAGGCAGGAGGAAACACAGAAAATTTGTTAGGCGAGGGCGATAGAAGATTAAGAGCAGAAGAAGAATCGGGGGGGGGGGGAACTATCTCAGAGCGAATAGTGGAAATCTTAGAGGTGAAATAATTAGCAAAGTAATTAGGAGAGAATGGAGGTTTAAGCAAAGTGTTGAAGGTGGAGAACAAACGCTGCGGGCGCCTCTCATTGGCGGAGATCAATGATTTGTAATAATTCTGTTTTGCCATAGAGAGGGCGTGTGAGAAGGAAGAAAGAACAAATTTGAAATTGATAAAATCAGCCCACTCTTTGGACTTTCTCCAAAGACGTTCGGCCGCTCTGGAGCAGGACCAGAGAAACTTAATGTTGGGGGTAAGCCAGGGCAGAGGTCTAGTCTTAGAGGAAGAAGTGCGTACAGAGACAGGGGCAAAATGGTCAAGAGTTGAGGAAAGAGTGGAGTTAAATAAAGACATAGCTGAATCAGCAGAATCCCTGAGATTTAGGAAAGAGAGAGATGAATCCAGGGTCAGACCAAGATGGTTAGAGTCGACAGACTGAAGATCACGAAAATGGTGTTGAATAGTATGGCGAGGAGGAGGAGTATAAGTAAGAGCAAAGGAGATTAAATGATGATCAGATAGTGGAAAGTCAAGTGCCAGGTAGTCAGAAATAGCGCAGTTTGCAGCAAGAACTAGGTCAAGACAGTGACCAAGAGAATGAGTTGAAGAGTTGGAATGTGGTTGGAGGCCAAAAGAAGCTAGCAGAGCGTTAAAGCGAGACATTGTAGGGTTATTGGAATCGTCAATGTGGATATTGAAGTCACCTAGGATCAAAGTGGGGACTGAATCTGAAAGAAAGAATGTCAGCCATGATTCAAAGTCAGATAGGAACTGGGTGGCAGAGCCAGGAGGGCGATAAATAACTGCGACCCGGAGCTGTAGAGGAGAAAAGAGTCTAATAGGATGAAACTCAAAAGAAGAGAAATGATAGCTGGGGGGAAAAGATAGAACTTGAAACTGGCAGGAGTTAGATAGCAAGATACCAACCCCTCCTCCTCGACCCTCAGGACGGCTGGAGTGGATGAAGGAGAGACCACCAAAAGAAAGGGCAGCGGAGGTAGCAGTATCATGGGCTGGGAGCCAGGTTTCGGTGAGAGCGAGGAGGTTAAAGGATTTAGAGAGAAAAAGGTCGTGGATTGCTGCTGCTTTAGGGGCAGCAGAGCGGCAGTTCCAGAGGGAACAGAGGAAGGGAAGCAGGGAGACAGGGAGAGGCCAAATGGGGATCAGGTTAGGAGAAATGTGGCGAGCCATGGGAAGGATGGGGTTCACAGAGAAAAGAAAGAGGTGTAGCTGGCTCTCTTTCTGAGGTGGTAAAGGAGTTTGAGGGCTTTACAATTAAAGGTCAACAACAACAATAACAATAATAATAACAAAAACAATACTGTAATAATATTGCCAGCTCAGTCCTTCTGGGGACGAATCCGATGCAAGCAGGAAGTTCTTCCAGGGAGCACAGGTTATACTTGTCCTTCTTCTCTGGAGAATTTTGGGGACCAGCCGGAGGAAGTGAGATGGAGCAGGTGGCTTCTGGGAAGAGAGGAGTTCCTTTGTGTAGGGAGATGAGAGGCCCTATTTTCTTTCCCTCCGAGGCAGAGATGGAGCCAGGTGGCTTCTGGGAAGAGAGGAGTTCCTTGTGTGTAGGGAGTGAGATGGCCCTACTTTCTTTCCCCTCAGAGGCAGGATGGGGAGCAGGTGGCTTCTGGGAAGAGAGGAGTTCCTTTGTGTAGGGGATGAGATGGCCCTCCTTTCTTTCCCTCAGAGGCCGAGATGGAGCCAGGTGGCTTCTGGGAAGAGAGGAGTTCCTTTGTGTGGGCGATGGATGGCCCTACTTTCTTTCCCCTCAGAGGCAGAGATGGAGCCAGGTGGCTTCTGGGAAGAGAGGAGTTCCTTGTGTAGGGGGGATGGAGCCCTCTTTCTTTTCCCTCAGAGAGCAGAGATGGAGCCAGGTGGCTTCTGGGAGTAGGAGGAGTTCCTTGGTGGTAGGGAGATGAGATGGGCCCTATTCCCCTCAGAGGCAGAGATGGAGCCAGGTGGCTTCTGGGAAGAGAGGAGTTCCTTTGTGTAGGGAGATGAGATGGCTCTACCTTCCTTCCCCTCAGAGGCAGAGATGGAGCCAGGTGGCTTCTGGGAAGAGAGGAGTTCCTTTGTGTAGGGCAGATGAGACTAGCAAAATTAAAAATTATAACTTCAAATTACAACATCCTACAAATAACATAAATGTATTGACATATACATAGTGAAGATTTTGTTAAGTTATAATATTTTTAAAGAAAGTTTAAAAGGAATATTTTTTAAAAAAATCATTTTTAAAAAATTAAAAATTAAAAAACCTCACTCCTACCATCTCTTGAAGCATTTTAAAAAGATGCAGGCAAATGCCACAATGTTTCCACCAAAATACAGGTGTTTGAGAAGCAATGGTGTCACCACCCCCCTTAGGGTGTCACCTGGTGCTCTCTGCACTCCCTTCACCCCCCTAGTGACACCACTGATGCTTGGAACACCACAACATATAGGTGTTTATGAATTCATTTAAAAACTGAATACTCTTCAGATATTTTTTGAACCCGTGTGGTGGATGACACTAGATTTTTACCCATTTATGACAACTGATTCCATGCTGTATGCAAATTTCTCATACTCTCTTAAAGAATTTGTATAAACACAAACTATATGCACATAGGCTCTCTCAACATGATTGAATTCTTTTTTCCTAGAGTGACATCTGGAGATTGGGAAACAAAGTATTTGGATTACAACTCTGAGAAGCCCCAGCCAGCCTACCCACAGGGAATTCTGAGCATTGTAGTACACTGGTCACATTGGCTGGGGATTCTGGGAGTTATGCTACAAAAGGCAACTATTCCAAGCTCTGACTGGGGGGCTCTTAAATACCCATGGTGAATAGTTCCTATTTACTAGGAATTGTCAAGCTTGGAAAGGGGAAATGCTTCTATGGCCATTCACTTACTGGGGTGGAGGGAGGTAGTAATTCAAATGAGCAAGATGTGGTCCTTTTTGGCTGCATCTGCAGCCAGGGCTGAGGGGAAGAGAAACAATGTTACTCTCATGGATGGAGAGTGATTTCCTTTTCTTTCCCCTTACAGTCAAGATGGGCAACCTCTAAGCCACTTGGATCACCTTCCATTTGTCTCCCCTTAGCCAGTGAATTGCCTCCCCCCTCCAGCTGCTATGAAAGAGATCAGTATGTATCTGCATGTGTAGAACTTCACATTCCACATACACTATGCATGAACTTGGCCCTTACTTTCATATCTTCTGTGTAGGCTTCCAAAAGCTTTTATTTATCTGCTGCTGGAATAAATTGCTACACTAAAAAGGCCCTTGGTCTGATCCAGCAGTGTCTTTCTTATGAATCCATCTCTCACATGTTGCCATTGGACACCTACAAAATCTTATCACTGTTTGGTACCCTTTCCATTTGCACTTGGGTTCAAGGACAGAATCCCCATTAAAAGCAGGTAAAAATGAATGTTGGAGCTGAGTTAACATTAACATTCATTTGAAACCTTTCAATGTCAGTCACATTAATATAGGAGAGCAAACTCCAAAGTAAATGCTGACAGGTGCAAATATGCCCATTGAAATGTTTTTCTTTAGCATCAGGCTCTGATAAGCTTCAGTGGTGCCTGTATTCATTTACCTGAAAGTAGCAAGATTAGACAGATGTCTCAATTTAAAAGGAAGAGGTGGGGGAGAGGATTTATGCAGTTAAACTTGTATTTGACATGACTTCACCTATGATGTTCCTCTCATCCCACCCTCCTTGCAAGTTTGTATAATTCTATCGGAACATGAGTTTTGATTCATGTCAATGCTTTTTGACATTGACTGACAGTTTAGTAAAAAAAATGAATTCAAAAAGTTGGCAAGGTAAAGATTTCATTGTAGCAAAGTTTGTAAAAGAGGCATTTCTATTCACTAATTTTGTTAGTTTGTTTTTTAGGAGGAATGTTCATTTTCAGGATAGAGTTGGGATCCAAAACTGCACTTAACCAGTACTCCTAGTCTTCAAATAACTAAGACTGAAACATTACTTTGTTTAAAAAATTACTTATTACATTACTCATTAAGAAACAGAATTGCAGAATAATAGAATTGGAAGGAATTCTGACTGTAATTAAGCCCAACCCCTTTGCCAGCATAGGAATTACAGCTAAAGCATTACTGACAGGTGGCTATCCCACCTCTGTTTAAAATTACCCAGCAAAAGAGAGTCTGCCAATAGACCAAAGTAGTCCATTCCACTGTAATTTTAATCTCTTGGTTTTGTTTCTGCTCCCTAGAGCAGCTCAAAATAAGCTTGCATCACCTTCCATGATGTTCCTTCAGATATTTAAAGATAGTTGTCATATCATCTGTCTCTTCTCTTCTTCGGGATAAACATAAATAGTTTCCGAACTGTACCTCATAAGTTTCCAGCCCTTTACCATCTTGGTAGCCTTCCTATGGACACATTCCAGCTTGTCAATTTTTTTTCCAAATGGTGATGGCCAGAACTAGACACAGTACTCCAGATGAGGCCTCACTAAAGCAAATTAAATCCTTAAATAAGCAAGGTGCTGGTGGGGGACACTTTTCTATTTTTTACTGTAAAACCAGGATCTTGCACCACTCAGATTTATGCAGGACTCTGTCAGCTTCTTCTGATCTGACTGGTTGCTGTGTTTCAGTGACATGACTCTCTAGTCAATACACAAAGTGTGGCTGGTAGCCAGCAAGTAAATATGTGTTCTGTTGAGCTTATTTGTAGTGCATATGTTTAGGATTGCTGTTAAGGACTTAAAGTGGCATCTGATCAAATTATGCATGGCAGAGAAGGGCAACCAAAATAATCAATGGGATAGAGCAACACTTCTATGATAAATAGCTGTTTTTAGAGCTATTTAATTTTGTAAGAGATGGAAGGGTGAGGGCAATACAATGTGTATTAAATTTTTACATGGTGTGAAGAAATTGGACAAAAGAAGTTTTTCTTTCTTTCTCTTATTGCTAAGACTAGGAGCCATCCAATGAAGCTGAAAGGAAGAGAATGAAGGACAGACAATAGGTACAGGTTGAATATCTCTTATCCAAAATACTTGGGAACAGGATTTTTTCCCCCAGATTTTGGAATATGTGTATTATAAATAATGAGATATTTTTGACATGGGACCCAAATCTAAACATGAAATTCATTTATATTTCATATACACTATGGAGAGCCAGCATGGCGTAGTGGTTTGATTGTTAGATCAAAACCCTGGAGACTAGGATTTGACTCCCAGTTCAGCCATGAAACCCACTGGGTGACTTGGCCAAATCACACTCTGTCAGCCTTAGGGGAAGGCAATGGCAAACCTCCTTGGAACAAATTCCAAGAAAACCCCATGATAGGTTGCTGTAAGTCAGAAACAGCTTGAAAGCACGCAACACACATACACTTGCATCTTATACACATAACCTGAAGGTAACTTTATACACAATATTTTAAATAATTTTACATTTGAAACAAAATTTGTGTACATCGAATAATCAGAAAGCAAAGGTGTCACTATTTCAGCTACCCATGTAGACATAGTCAATTTCGAGGATTTTGGATTTCAGAATTCCAAATAAGAGGTGCTCAACCTGTAATACAGAGTGTATGATTAAATGATGGATATTGCTAGCACATGATGCAGTAATGGCCTCTAACATGGGCATCTTTCAAATTGAATTATCCAGATTTATGGTTAAGGCTGTCAGTGGCTGAGTCACGATGGCTATAGATTGGCCCCAGTATCAGAATCAGCATGCCACTTAACATCAGCTGCTGGGAAACACAAGTGGGAGGGTACCATTACATTTTTTGTTTTTCTTGTCTTCTTCTCACCAGGCATCTGGTTGGACACTATGCTTTGTATTAAAATTTTTAAAATTAAAGCTAAAAATACAGCATAAAAGCAGTTCATCAGTACAAATCTAGGTTGTAAACCATTACAAAATCATAGAATCATAGATTTGTAGAGTTGGATCCTGAGATGGTTATTTTGTTTTTCTGTAAAAGAGGGCTTGAGTTCTCCATTATCCAAAACTATTTCTCTTGAGTTGTCTGCATGGTGTGGGACAGCAACAAAGATCACCTGATTCACCATTTGTAAAATTAATAAAAATAAGCCAAGTTGCTCCAAAGAAATCTGAATCTGAGTCCAGATCTTTGAATATCTGCTGTTGCTGGACGTTATGTGTTAACCTCTCTTAGGGTACTAGGTCCCTTACATGGTGGTACTAATTATTCAAAGATAATGAGGTGACTACACTTTTTTTAAAAAAAAAATGACAGGCGCCTCAGTTTTAACAACTATGCAGAAAACAATTATAACATAGTCCTTTCAGCACTGGGAACCACTGAATATATCAAATTTGGCCACTGCAGACAGCTGGGAATCTTTTTTCAACTTGCAAATTTCTTCAATAGAAAGAACCTGAGGTTAAGAAAGGGGGGGGGGACAACATTGATGGCTGAAGCCATGCTGGCTGCAGAATTATGGCATTTGTGGTACCCCAAAAGGCTGAACTTTATTAAGCTCTGTCTTTGACTGGCAGATTTTGATAGAAAGAAGAGAGAATAACATTATCACCACCATGATGTGCTAGTGTGCCTCCATAGGCACCTGGATAATGTCTGTTCAGATACAAGAATACATGGGGATAAGAAAGGCTTTGGATATCATTCAACAAGGCTATTGTTATGGCTAAGATAGTCTCTTATTGGTCATAGGGGCTGTCTGTAAAGGACTTCCTTTTTATTACATTTTTGTAAAAGAAACAATGAGGCTAACATCCCCAAAAAGTGAGGTTCGTGCTTTGATTCCCCCAGGGAGGTTGTAATAACCCTCTGCAATTTATTTGAATCTAGTGAGAGGAATTTGAGGCAGAGTTTGTTTTGGAATGGAAGGATCTTGACATTTGCTGTATGTCAGCCTGATGGCAGGAACTGGGGGTTCTCCTGAGCTTGGTGTGTGTTCGTCACTATCGTATTGTGTTTTGCTGCAAAAGTTTCCTGCAGTTTTCATGTCTGTCAGTAGCTCCGTAATTGTTGGCTAATCATCTGTGACCGTGGGGTGGGACTGAGGTGAGGGAGAGGGACAGTGATGGAATTTCTGAGGTGGAGTATGTACATTATTTTTAGTTCCACAGAATGAGAGTATTTACAATGACTGGAGGTGTGTACTACCAAGACCTGGCATTTTAGAGGGCCGAAGGCCTTACCTAGTTAAAGGATTAATTATGTCTTGTATGTGAAAATGTATCATTACGTTTGATTCAGCAGCTGAGGCTTCATCTCACTAAAGGCAGACGCAACACAGATAACATCAATAAGAGCTTTTCCATTGACTTGAACAGGCATTAAGAGACAGAATGATCACAACATGACTGTAGACAAGTTAAAAAGTGTAGTAAAAGTAATGCAGGTATTAAATATGCCACTGGCATATGAAAGAGCTGCTTGTATTTTTTTAAAAAAGGCATATCTATTGGTGTGTTGATTAAAGTTGTCAATTACAGTATTTTTGTTAAATCCACTCAAAAAGGCACAATGAAGAAGGGTAGAAATGGTAATGTTTTGAGCAGCCTGGCCTCTGAGGCATTGATTTTGTCAGCCGAGTTGTGTCATTTAGTGGGGAGGGAGGAGAGGGAAAAATCCATAGAAAGCAGAATAAATAGCACCAACGCTGATACAAAGTGCCTGTCAAGCTGCATCAGAAATGATTTCAAGCATTCCTCCCTCCCAACACATAGGGCTTCCTCCTGAGTTGTGCTCCAGTTGGGCATGATATGTTTTCTTCTTTAAGACTGCTAGTTAAAATGCACAGTCTGTGTGACAATCCAGTGACAATGCTGTCCTATTGTCCTATTGTTGTGGTTGTTCTGAGCCATTTTGGAGAGATCTTCAGTGTGCTCGTGGGATCCAAGAAAGCCTTTGCAATATGTCCTTCAGATGGGCATCTCCTTCAGCAAATCAGGTGGTTTATTACAAAGCTTGCCTGTAGCCCATGAGTTGTGTTGTGCACCCCAGGTTATGAATAGAGGCATGTAGCTGTCACTGGCTTTCCAGGAAAAGGAGATGTTTATGTGTCCATCAAACAGAGGCACTATTATGTCCATAAACAGAGAGGTAATAGGTAATAACTATCTCGAATAAACAAGTGCTAAAGTTGCTGGGGAAAATTTTTCTGTTGGCTACTGTCTGTCTAGGTCCATAATAATTGTGAAAGGGGGAGGGAACAAGAGCCATAATTTTTCCCTTATAGAACAGTAATGACTGGCAAAAGTCATTTTGTTGTCTTAAGTTTCTACTGTTCCCTTCTCTTCATTTGGCCTGAGAGTATATGTAGAATTTCAGGTGTACCGTCCATGTGATTCCTAGACCTTAAGAAGCTGTATTTATTTCATTAAAACC
Organism: Sceloporus undulatus; assembly: GCF_019175285.1. Lineage (NCBI taxonomy): Eukaryota > Metazoa > Chordata > Lepidosauria > Squamata > Phrynosomatidae > Sceloporus > Sceloporus undulatus. The sequence goes on along the minus strand of NC_056522.1, from coordinate 36,456,201 downwards.
TTTCTCTTCTCATATTTCAGTCCACAGGATCCATGAGGTAGGAATGGATGGGTGGGTGGGAAATCTGTATTATTTTCTGATTTACTGGTTGAATAATGTTTTGTGCAAAACAACAATACAGCTGTATGGGGTTTTTTTTTTTTAAAAAAAACATCTCAGAGTGTGAATTCTTCACACTTTGAGATGTTCAAATATGGGGGGGGGGGATTGCACAAAAATATATATACAGAAGCTGCTTGAATCCTGTATAAGGAGAAAAGCAGGAAATCAATTATAGGTTGAGTATCCCTTATCCAGAATCCAAAATGTCCAGATAGTGCTGAGATAGTGACACCTTTGCTTTCTGAAGTTTCAGTGTACACAAACATTGTTTTGTGCACAAAATTATCTAAAATAATATGTATAAAATTACCTTCAGGCTATGTCTATGAGATATATATGAAACATAAATTAATTTCATGTTTAAACTTGGATTCCATCTCCAAAATATATATTTTTGCATTTAGTATATGCAAATATTCCAAAATTACAAGGAAATTCTTTCCCAAACATTGCAGATAAGGGAGACTCAACCTGTAACTAATTAATCAATCAAATCCACTGGCACAGTGTATATCTCCTCCACTTACAGGGACAGAACAGGGACAGAATACTATTTCTTCTTTCCTAAATGCACAAAGGTAACTGGAAGCTTACTGATGCAGCTACATTCACCTCCTGGCGACTGACTGGCAATAAGGCTTCCCCAAGTGTTCTCCAGTTGCCTGTATGCATCTGGGGCACACACCATTTCTTCCCTGAGTGTGGAAGTCAGCTGGACAATGACTTGCTATTGCCACCTAGAGCAAAGGCATTGTACAAAGGGTTTCTGGATACCTCCTTGCACAACCTTAGGAAAGTAGTAATGCTGGAATAACAGGGACCTATACCAATATAAGCTGCAAACAGGTTTCCAGCCATTGTTCTCCCCAACTAAATTGTGCTCTGATGAGAGTCTGACTTAGATGAGAAGACAACACATGGCCAGGAAAATGTGACTCTCCCAGCAGGTCTCGTCTCACTGAGTGTGTTAATATGTGTGCATGCCTAGTCACTCAAAAGTGCATGAAAGTGAGAGTGTAAGAGGGTGCACTAATCATGGGAGAACAGGGCTAACCACTAGTGCAGGCTACACCGACAAGCTTCTCTTGCTATACCCACAGTCACTGTTATAAAAGCCCCTTGGGGACAGGTTACTAAACACATAAAGCAATCCAAAGGGTTTAAATTTAGGAAAGGCAAAAGAAGCTCCCAAAATTCAGGGAACAGAACTTATGTATTTGGTTGACTGTCTACATCCATCCCTATGCCTCTTTTATTTATCCATAGGTATATCTCTCTCCACCATGGTGTAGTTGTTTGAGTATTGAATTATGACTCTGGAGACCAGGGTTCACATCTCAGCTCAGCCATGGAAACCCACTGGATGACCTTGGGCAAGTGACACTCTCTCACCTCAGAGGATGGGAATGACAAACCTCTTCTGAAGAATCTTGCCAAGAAAACCCTAAAATAGATTCACCTTAGGGTTGACATAATGCAAAAATTACTTGAAGGCACACGACAACAATGGCAACAACAACAACAACAAACCTGTCCTATACACTCATTCACACATTATACTCTTTAATTCTGTATGCTCAACTCTACAAAGACATCCACATTTTTGTGACAAGAATCAGTTGAGAAAATTAACTATATATAAGCAAACCTGCCATTTTGTGTACACACAGGGCTTGTCAACCTGCAGCCCTAGGGCTTCAGTATCCTAAGCTCTCAGTCAACAATTTACACTCCTGGCAAAAGTGGTCTGTCCCTTCCCAGCAGCCCACTGCATGACAGAAAAGGATGGGTTAAAAAGACAAATGGAGAGAAAAGAGTACATTTTGAATGGTTTGCTATGTACAGAACAACAAGGATGAGTCCCCTGCTCCAAGAACTTGGGAAAGTATACATCCTATTTTCAAAACATAGACTTAATGCTGAATATTAAGAAAACAAAAATAATGACATGGAAGAACTACATGAATTCATCCTAGAAACAGTCAAAGAGTTCTCAGGATCAAACATTCATCAGAGCAGAGACTGTAGCCAAGAAATCAGAAAACCAGGAATGGGAAGAGTACAGTTACAGCGCTTCATAAATAAAGGTTAATAATAATAATAATAATAATAATAATAATAATAGATATGAAGGAACTAGACAAAATAATGAAATGCAAAGATGTAACACTAAATACTGAAGTTAGGATCATGAAGACCATTGTATCCCCCATTACTATGTATGAATGCAAGAGCTGGACAGTAAACAAAGTAGATAGAAAGAAAATAAACTCATTTGAGATGTGGTGCTGGAAAAGAGAGCTGTACATGGACAGCCAAAAAGACAACCCTTTAAAAATATTGACTTTCATATGACTTCCTATCTGAAAATCAGCCAAATGAACTGCAAATTGGACCATTTGCTTCCATCACTCTCAGAGTCCCCCAAATTGTCTGCAAATCAGTTGAAAAGGCAGCTGGGAGTGATGTGATGTCACTTCCTGTACACCTAAATGTAATAGTGTGGTTCACTAGGGGATCATGGAGGTGGGGAATTGGTCCTGGCCCCTGCCTCTCCACAGTTGCCCACTCCTGTGCTACAGGCTATTGTGGTGTGTAAGGTAGTGGGGAAGGCTTAAGAGGGATTTGCTTTAAAAAATAGGTGGGGGCACACCTGTGACCCTCCTGTTGTTGCTGGATTGCCATTCCTTTTGGTCTGAGCCAGAGTAGCTAATGATGGAGAAACATTACATTCCGCCAGTTTCCCAATCTTGATTAATAAATAATAATAAAATAATTTTTTTATTTTTATACCACCCTTCCATAGATCAGGGCGGTTCACAGCAAATATCAATAAAACACAACATATACATTCAGGTTAAAACAATTACACAGCAGCAAAATAAAACAGAATAAAACCCCCGTTAGTCAGTCCTCTTTGCCACAGAAGTGGAAGGGAGGCCCACTGGACTTTGGTCGGGGAATGCCATCTGAAATAGAAAGGTTTTTAGGTCCTTTCTAAATTGGGCCAGGGAGGTGGCCGAGTGGAGCTCTGTGGGCAGCGTGTTCCAAAGGGCCGGGGCGGCGATGGAAAAAGTCTTCCTCATGGTAGAGGTCAACCTAGCCCCTGGCACCCTAAGTAATTGCTGCCCAGATGTTCTGAGGGTGCGGGACGGAATGTACGGGGAGAGGCGGTCCTTCAGGTATCCTGGGCCCAAGCCATTTAGGGCTTTATAGGTCATTACCAACACCTTATATTGTGCCCGGAAGCGAATAGGCAGCCAATGCAAGTCTTTAAGCATCGGTGTAATATGGCTGGCCCTGGAAGTTCCAGTGACCAGCCTGGCTGCCATATTCTGTACCATTTGTAGCTTCCGGGTTTGGTATAAGGGTTGCCCCATGTAGAGTGCGTTGCAGAAATCCAATCTCAAGGTTACCAGAGCATGTACTACCGTTTCAAGGTCCCTCTGGGCCAGGTATGGGCACAGCTGGCAAATGAGCCGAAGCTGATAACAGGTGTTCTTGACCGTCGCATTCACCTGAGCAGTCAGGTGAAGCGACGAGTCAAGAAGCACCCCCAGACTGCGCACAGAGTCCTTCACAGGGAGCGTGACCCCATTCAGGACAGGTGGAACTTCCGCCATTCCTGGACCAGGGGAACCTATCACCAGTACCTCCGTTTTCTCTGGATTCAATTTGAGTCGGTTTTCCCTCATCCAGCCCATTACTGACTCCAGGCACGCCACGAGAGGAGAGACGCCATCCTCAGTCACTGCATCAGTCGGAGACATAGAGAAGACTATTTGGGTGTCATCAGCGTACTGATAACCCCGCGCCCCATTGAGTGGGAATCAAATGTTGTTGGACTGCAACATCCAGCAGTCCTAACTATTGACTTTGCTGGCTAGGGCTGATGACCATTGCAGTGCAGCAAAAACCTGGAGGATCCCATAATGTCCACCCTAATTAAAAGGGGGCATTTTTCATATGATTTTATTACAATAAAATTATTGCTGTCTATGTCCCTTCATGTAACTATTAGTAAAATTAAAATTTAAAAAGTCCATCATGCCTGCCTGCTGGAATCACAAATGTATGGTTTGTAAGGCTATGGTATCAAACAATGATTGCTTCATATTCAGTCCTTTTCTAACTTTCCTACACATGTGCATAGAAATCATTGCCTAAACCCTTTCACTCATTGCTTCCAAAAAGAAAAAGATGGTGCAGGCAGCAAGGAGAGCCATCTCCCTAACCTAAAGCCAGTACTGCAGCTGGTTTGCCTGATCATGTTCCGTCTTTTATTCTTTCTCCCATAGCCAGCCTCGAAGAGGTTGGAACTGGCTTGAATCAGCCTCCTGCTGGTAAGCCTGCCTCAAAGCACTTGGATCCTGCCTATATCCTTGATTAACCTCCTTTTGAGAAATGCAACCCATCTCGTTAGCTACAACAAGCTTTTCAGACTCCCGTTTAGACTTGTTACATGGTAATACGGCTCTCTGTGTGCTGCTAAGGTACTTCTCAACCCCATCTTTCTTCCATTAACTTCCACTTCTTTAGTTATGATTCTTAACTTTTTTCAGCCAGAGGAGGAAGTGTCAAAACAAATCTGTGGGAGAAGAAAGCAGATCCATCTGCAAACTTATTCAAGAGCAACCTTCTCTAAGTGTTCATTGACACTGTCCACCAAAACTGACCCATTAATAGCCTGATGACTCATAAGATCAACATAATCAATTGCCTAGTACTACCAGAGCTTGGATATGTTACTTTTTTGGACTCCAAGTCCCAGAATCCCAATACCATTTTTAGCCAAACCAAAAAAAATCTGACTTTTCTAAGCTTTGAGCTATAGGTACCAAATTGTCACAATACAATGACATCAGTGGCAAGTTCCCCTGGTAAATCTGGAATGGTTATCTGTTATCTTTTAGACATTGTTGAGGCTACAGCTTCTAGAACTTGGGGAATTGCTTTTTTGTTGTTGTTTTTTTGCTTTTAGAACAATGAATACAGGGACACACTGAAGCATCCAAAATTGAGCAATGATAAGATGATGCTCTGGTTCCTAGAGGAAGTTCATAGTATTTTGTATTTCACAGCTACCTTTTTACATTGATTTCAGTGGAACTAAATAATGACATCTTTCTCTGCACCCAGCACAGCATTCTACTGCCAAAATTAGGTTCACAATGGCCTTGAACCTGCTGGTGTTTTACACATGTGTACATTCTCCTATAGTTGCAGATGGATAATTGTTTTATACCCATTCATTTCAAGGCTGCAGATTGGAGCTGTGCATACAGCAGTGATGTATTCAAGTCTTTTACTCAAGTCTCTACCTTCCAGTCTCAAGTCAAGACTAGAGTTCTTGATCCAGTCTCAAGTCTGGGAGCAACTTTAACAGAAAAAAAAAGGAGGCAGGGCATGTTTCCTGGAGAAGAATAGCAAATGCATTAGGCAACAGGGTTGAGGCACAAGGACCTTTTAAAAAGCTTTAGAAGGCTCCTCCAATGTGCTGTGGGTACAGGCTGCTGAGCACACCTCAGCCACAGTCTCAGGGCCATTTCCTAACATGTTTGCTGATCCCTTCTGAGGAATCCATTCTGTGCTCTGGGTTTGAAATGGGGGTTGAGTTTTGCTCAACAGCTTGTCTCTGCAGCACATCAGAGGAGCCTTCTGAAGCTTTTGACAAGACTAAGAAGCTTTCTTCTGCCTCAAGCCCATTGCCTAACAAAAAAAGGCACCCTGCACTGTGAGGGCAGATCTTGCTTGCTGTTCGAAGTGAATGATGGCAGCAAGTTGATTGTTTAAAATATACAAATCACATGTTGAGTTGAGTCAGTCTGTCATTTATTGCAGACAAATCCAAGTAGAGTCATTGAAGTGACTTGATTCCAACTCGAGTCTGAGTCCACTGGCTTCAGTCTACACCACTGGTATATAGTGCCATTGTCCATGAACATGTATATTCACATGTAGATGTGGGTACACATTTTATTTGTGCATTTTATTGCACATTTGTGTTTGAATTCATTTGTGCAACATTGCCAAAAAGTACAAGATTTAAGAAGCACAAGCAATATGTAATGCTGCATGTGGAGATTTATGTTAGATAACCCTGATGCAGGATCTCAGCCAATGAGTTGCCTTTTAAAGGCTGGAATCACACTATTATGCTAGAAGGTAAAGACAACCCTTCTCTATGTGTGCAACATAATATGGATAGTGACTAGGTAAACTTCTATAGCTAGTCAGTGGCAGGGGGAGGGGGACAGAGCGGTACCTGAACACATTCCAGCTTCCATTATGCAGCCAGAGGAAAGGTGTTATGTTGACATATTTTTGCAAAACATCTTTTAAAAGATTTAAATCCCGGGTTACCCCAGAATAAACCAAGATGATTCTAGTCATATTCTCCTCCCCTTGGTTTTCTGATTGGGATAATGCAGTAACTGGTGGTAATGTATCTCTGTCTCATATTCCCCAGTCAGACATTTAACTTTGGTTTTGGGACATCTTGAGAGGCAATATCCATACAGTCACCTTAGAGATTCCAACTTTTATTTTTATTTTATTATGTATTATTACATAGCATCTGTGGAAGGGGGAAGACTGGGCAGAAATAAATATTTTAAAAATAGAGTTCATCTACAATATTTGGGGCCTCACTTATCAATGTGAGAGCAAACTGAGGTTGTCCTTGGTGTCTGTTATCAGTTCAATTGCAGCACGAATGGTAATACTGATGTCAGAAATAATTTAATACATATAGTTTTTAGTGGGTTTTTCGGGCTATGTGGCCATGTGCTAGAAAAGTTTATTCCTGACATTTCTCCAGCTTCTGTGGCTGGCATCTTAATTCTCTGAAGATGCCAGCCACAGATACTGGCGAAACATCAGGAATAAACTCTTCTAGAACATGGCCACATAGTCCGAAAAACCCACAAAAAACTATGGATAATGGCCATGAAAGCCTTCAACTTCACAATTTAATATATAGTTAAAAGTTCAACTGTTGCACAGAGATGCCACACTGACAAACCCACATGCTCACCTGTTAATAGATCTTCATCTTCTATATGCGTTATCTTTCTGAAGAGTGCCATGGATTTAAACTTGGTCTGCAAGCTAAGATGGAGAAACAGGAATTTCTAAAAACACATCCTTAAATCAGAGGGCTGTACATACAAATAATTCACACACCATACATTTGCCATGAACCAAGACTGTGCAATGCAGCATGATGGTACAGACCCATGGCCAATCAGTGGCCAAAGAAGAAGACAGCTGTGGGAAAAGAAAGGCAGATTTCACTCTTCGACATCCGATATGACACTGTATACATTATGCTGGAGGTCCAAGACAATGCCAACTCTTCCTTTTTCTAGTTATCTAATGGCAACCAGACAGTGCCTGGGTGCTTCTCTGCCCTGTTAGCTATAAACTGAACACTGTGGGTGCATCTTGATGCTATTGGACTGTGGAAGGGGCACTCCATATAGAAGTAATGACTAAATCTTTGCACAACATCAGTCCAAGTAAATATGCTAACTAATAAATGACATATGCTTATGTCAAAAAAAATCACTGGTGCTGGGTATACTTGTGTTTTGTTTTGTTTTTAAATCTAAATACTGAAAGTAATACAGAAAATACATTGTTTCCATGGTAGAGCCTCCTCACTGATGTCTCTGATAACAGACCATGTTTGTTTTTGTGTAGTATTAAATGTTTTGAAATATTTAAAACTTTGAGCATTTATCCATCACTGAAAATGAGTATCTCATTCAGCAGTATCATTCTGATGTTCACTTTACTTTTGAAGTTGATGTGCATTAATTATAAGAGCTAATTCTTATAAGGTACATCTGAAGCCATGAGATTTTATCTGAGAAGGTCTGCAATTTACTGATGAACCTTCGTAGGCAGAAGGTCCCAAGCTCAGTCTTTGGTATCTCCAGGTAGGGCTAAAAACAAACAAACAAACAAACAAACAAAAAAACTCACAAACCACCCACCTCAAAAAAGACTTTGTTGAAAACTCTAGAGATTGTTTTCTCCCCCATTTTTTTCTTTATCATAAAAGGACAAATCAAATCAAAATTTATATCCTGAGTTCCAACTTCCAAGTAAGCATTCTCCACAATTGTGAGATTTGTCCTACATTTAAACTACAGATTCAAGTCCTCACTTCTTGATAATTTATGCCAATTTATTATTTCTGAAAGTGTTTGTTGCTGTTGTTCTTTTGCCTTGGAATGCTTTAGTCCTGAGAACAAAAAGAAAAGGTCTCAAGGAAATGCAAAACAGAATTCTCTCTCACACACATACACAGAGAACAATAGAGTTAGGTTTGATTTGCTTAATGCTGAAATCAAGGTCACTACAAAAAAGTACTATGATTTTTTTTTAAAAAAAATTGAGGTTTCTGTTTTTGTTTTGAGCCTTACTCCCTCCGGCACCTCTCCTTTTTTTTGGCAACATCTTTCTGTTCACTTGATGGTCCTGTCGTCCCCAGAACCATCTCCGTTACAGATCCTGCCTGTATTCAAAGCTGTTATTAAGTGGAGTCTTTTGGATTTTAGAGAAATGATAATGGTTCCAAAGATGACAGAAAGTGGCAGCTGGTGACAAAAAACCCCCTTGATAAGACGACAACAGTAAATCAAACTACCGCCACTTTTTCGTTTCATGTTTGTTAATACCACCTCGTCTTTTGAAGTTTAAAGCAAGGTTCAAAAGAGCCAGGTGCTGAATCATAATATTAAAGCAAGTAAGGAGCTCCATGAAAGAGCGGAGATCTGAGAGGGGAAGGCAACAAACACGGCTTTCAACTGCCTTTTGTCGGCCTTTCTGCAGATGTCACCAGTTGTTATCCCCAGCAGAGGCGTCGAGCTTGTAGCAGTGCCTCTGGCTGATTCCAACTCAACGTTTCAAGTGTCAATCAAAAAAGGAAGGACGCAGCTTAGGTCCTGGTCATTGTCCTGTAAAAAGAGCCAAGCATTTAACATTGATTTAGCTCCCTCAATATACAAAGATAGAGCCAGCTTTGTGCAGAGAAAAGGGCCTTTGGCAAGGTTGCTTGTAGAGCAATTCCATTGCATCCGATGCTCCTTGGTTTAGCTGTCACACTGCAGTGTCTGGAGTCCTATGAAAAGTTATTCAGGAATGAGTGAGCAAATTAAAAAGGAATAACATGCGCTCCTAAATAGCAATGTGAACTATAGAAAAGGCTTTCAACATCATTTAGCCTTGAAAAGCATTTTCATAAAAAGTATTTTATGCTCTTAAACACCATTTAGCAAGGAGAATAAGATATTCTAGGACAAGACGAAGGTCTGGTGAAACCCATCAAGATGAGTCCATCTGCATGACCAGTTATACACAGAATGCATTTTTGTTTAATTTGTCTCATACCAATCAATACATGTTGATGTCTATATACTTCATTCCATGGGCATGAGCATGTACAGAAGGAAATAAATTGAACTTTTCTTTCTTTCTTTCTTTCTTTCTTTCTTTCTTTCTTTCTTTCTTTCTTTTGATTTATTTATTTATGTGTGTCCTTGCATTAAACTCTTTTTGAGGCTTTCAGTTTCCTTTCATTCCCCCCCCCCCCTTAAAAATTGTATATTTCTCAGCTTTTCCCCAGAAGCCAGAATCCAATTGTGTCATTATGCTAGCAGAACACTGGGGTTCTGCTAGCAGAAATACTTTCTCCAGTGTTGTGTAAGGAGGCAACCAATACCTCCTTATGCAATAGGTTTTCTAGACAGCTGCCAGATAGCTCTTGGATGTAATTCCATCTCCAACTGAAAAAGACACTGACTGACTATGGAGGTCAACTGGGAAAGCTGCCTCTTGCTGCCACTCAGCTGTCACATTTTCTCCCTCTCAACCTCCACAACTTACTCCCAGACTCCTGCATAAGTATGATGACATAATATTTTACCCACTCAGCTTCAAACAGGATCTCAAATCTCACAGAGGGTCTCAGCCAGAATGTTTAGCTGCATATAAACTTTACTTATTTTTTTTTTAAAAAAGAAACTCTATTGGGAAACAGTTCTGCTGAAGCCGTTCAAACTAGTGAAAATAGCCCATAGGTAGGCTTAAAATCTGACATACAAAACAGAGTTCTGTCATTGTCACAGGACAACTCATTTGTAAAATGGAGTGCATTCTTCCCTATTTCCACTGGTGTTTTCTGTATGTTCTACTCTAACTTATCTATCATGTAGAGATAAAAAAAAAAGTTGTAAAGCCATAGAACAGTGTCGATTTTTTTTCAGGATATGACAAAGGGCTGTGACGAATGTGCTGAACAACCCTCACACACACACACACACATGCATGCACACAAATAGATTCAGAACTTTGGATAGTTCCTTTACAGTACAGATTAAAACCTGGAGTACATTCACTGCCCCAATAGCTTGGGAGCCACCAGTTGCTACTGGAAGAAAAAGAAGCCTAGCAGGAAGGATCCATGTGACAAGTCTTAACATTCCTGAAATAGAGATGCCAGATTGCATCCTGGAAATTGGCTACGCATAAAAGAGAAGAAGAAACTTCAACTGCTTCTCTCATCTATCTCTTCTCTCTTCCTTTCAGGTTCCCACTTTTCCTGCTTACAATAGTGAATAAAACTTCAGGAATGCTATGTACAGATACTGAGTGGGAGAGGTGGGGATGTCCCTATTGTTTGACATTCTGAGAGTTACACTTCCAAAAAGTGTTTGTGTTTACATTTCTGTGTGTGAGTGTGTGTGTACACAAGTGTAAAGGAAGGAATTAACAAAAGAAGCTCTTGCCTGCTTCCTCCTCCTCCTCCTCCATCATCATCATTATTACTATTTTCCACAGGGACTTAAGGGGGCTTACAAAAATTAAACCAGATACAAGCCTAGACCCTACTATTGAGCCCAATTAGAACAGAGCCACTGAATCAATGGGATTAAACTACTTATTGAATTCAATTGATTCAGTGGGTATATCCAACAGGATTCCAGGCACAGTAAAAGATGCATGTAAAAACAACAAAATTATAAGATAATGAATCTGTTTAATTACAGTCAGCCCTTTGTATCTGCGGGGATTCCATTCTGGACATCCCCCCCCCCCCCAGATGCCAAAAACTGTGGGACTTCAAGTCCCATTGTTTCTATTATCATGGCTCTTTGTACATGCTACCATTGGCAAGAATGGGCTGGGGCCATCTGTGAATAATCCAAGCCATGGATACAAAGACTCACTGTATATTAAGGAATTAAAAGTAATTTCAAACTATATCCATTAAAGAAAAACAATAATAGAAAGCAACTCTTCTGGGCAGCAGATACCATACATATCTTCTATACAGAGCATCTCATGTAAGAGACCAGAATTTCCCCACAGTGTGCCAGAGACTGGTACCATATTTGTGCCCTTTGCTGTTGTCATTATTTACTGACAAATAGACTTTGACTTATGGTAACCCTATGAATGAGAGATCTCCTAGATTCTCAACTATCAACTAAAATGTTTAGGTCTTGCAAACTCAGAATTGTGGTTTCCTTGTCTGAATCAATCTAGCTGTAATGTGGTCTCCTTCTTTTCCTACTGCCTTCACATTTTCTGAGCATCATTGGCTTTTCCAGTAAGTAACATTGCCTCATGCCACATCCAAAATATAGCAGATTTTGTTTAGTCCTCTCAGCTTCAGGCCTGATTTGCTCTAGGACCCATTCATTTGTCTTTATAGCAGTCCAGGTCTTTATAGCATCCACAGAACTCTCCTCCAACATCATAGTTCAAATCTGTTGATTCTCTACCTGTCAGCTTTCTTTTCTGTCCACTTTCACACCCATACATAGAAATCAGAATTATATGTCCTGAATAGTCCTGAGGATCTTATCCTGCTAACCTTGTGTCCTTTAGCTAAAATTATTTCATTCCTAGAAGCTCACTAGGGACCAGCAGCCAATGGCTCAGGGGCTGGTACCAGTTCAGGAACAACCTTTTTGTGTAGCATACTTCTAGACTCTGTATGGAACATGAAATAAATACTCTTTGATGTAGTTTCTCTGGTCCCAGAGACTTAAATTCATTTAGATTAACTAGGTATCTTTTTAAAAGATACCTGCTGAATCTATATGAATTTAAGTCTCCAATACCAGCTGAACTGCATCCAAAAGTATTAAAAGAACTTGCAGAAGCAATCTTAGAGCCACTGGCAATAATCTTTGAGAAATCCTGGAGAACAGGAGTAGTCCCACCAGACCATAGGAGAGCAAATGTTGCTGCCATCTCCCCCCCCCCCCCAAAAGCAGTGGGATCCCAACAATTACCACCCAGTTAGCCTGACATCAATACCAGGAAAGATTCTAGAGCAGATCATTAAACAGAGGGTCTGTGAACAATTAGAAGGGATTGCCATAATCACAAACAGTCAACATGGATTTCTGAGAAACAAGTCATGCCAGACTAATCTGATCTCTCTTTTTTTAATAACATTACCAGCTTGGTAGATGAAGGGAATGCTATGGATATAACATATCTTGATTTCAGTAAGGCTTTTGACAAAGTCCCACAGTATTCTTGCAAACAAGATAATAAAATGTGGGCTAGACAATGCAACTGTTAGGTGGATTTGTAAATGGTTGACCAGCTGAAAGCTCCTCTTCATCTTGTAGAGAAGTGGCCAATGGGGTGCCACAGGGTTCTGTCCTGGGCCCAGTGCTATTCAACATCTTTATCAATGACTTGGATGAAAGAATAGAGGGCATGCTTATCAAATCTGCAGATGACACCAATTTAGGAGTAACAACTAATACCCCAGAAGATAGGATCAAAATTCAAAATGACCTTATAAGATTAGAAAGCTGGGTCAAAACTAACAAAATGAATTTCACCAGGGAGAAATATAAGATACTACATTTAGGCAGAAAAAACAAAATGTATAGATACATGATAGGGGAAACCTGGCTTAACAAGACTATATGTAAAGGGATCTTGGAGTCCTAGTAGAACACAAGTTGAACATGAGTCAACAGTATCCCCTATGAGGAGAGATATATTCCCTATGAGGAAAGACTTGAGAAGAGAAGGTTAAAAGATGATTTGATAGCCCTGTTTAAATATTTGAAGGGGTATCATATTCAGGATGGAGCAAGCTTGCTTTCTTCTGCTCCAGATAATAGGACTAGAGCAATGGATTCAAACTACAGGAAAAGAGATTCCACCTCAACACTAGGAAAACATTTCTGACAGTAAAAGTTGTTTGACAGTGGAACACACTCCCTTAGAGTGTGGTCGAGTCTCCTCCTTTGGAGGTTTTTAAACAGAGGCTGGATGGCCATCTGTTGGGGGTGCTTTGATTGCATAGAGCACAGAGTTGTACTTGATGGGCCTTGTGGTCTCTTCCAACCCTATGATTTTATGATTCTATACCTGCTATATAGATGTCTACATATACAGAAGCTTTTTAGCAGCAGAATTAAATTGACTGTTATGCTAAGTGAGGTGGCCACTGAGGGAGCTGAGAGGGAGCAACATGATGTTGGAAGTGAAAGCTGTTTGCTGGTCTGTACACTCTAGACCACTTAAGATAGTCTCCCAAATGTGGGAAATGCTGTTGCCCCATCACCAAGGATGAACAACAACAACAACAAATAACAGTTTAGTTTCCCATTTTTCACATGGAGTGTGAGGGATGTCATATTAATTTTCATTGTGGATAGCTAAATGCTATGCACCAGACCTGCTCACCAGGATTGTACTGCTGGTCCTTAACCTCAGCACCTTAGAGCAGGAACAAGCAAATAACTGCTCTGTACCCCCATGGGGGGCAGACTCTCCAAACTGCCCTTTTTTTTAGCCCCAAATGAGGGTGAAATGCCCCCTGGTCTTTCCTTTCCCTCTTCACTTCACCAGTAACAGCAAGAAATAGTATGCTGCTGGGTTGCCTTTAGAAATGGCCCCATTCTAGGAGCCTGGCAAAGGAATGCACTGGGGGCTGTACCATTCATTTTAACATGGCCACTCTTGATTAGCTCTTAGGCCATACTTCAGAAAATATGGGTACTGCACCTGGCCATTTCAAAAATTGCTCTGTCCACTTCTTTCTATTTTGTTTTGTAATTTTCACCCTCCCACTTATTTGAAAAGCTATGGCTCAGTGGCACACAATGAGCAATTTTGCATTCCCATGCTTTTAAATGAATTTCGAAATGCAAATTAACATAAACAAGAGGGGAGGGCGGGACAGAGGATGGCACTCCTAATTATGAAGAATAAATATTGAGAATAAATATATGTTTCCTGACTGCTTCCCATGTTTCCCATCTCTTAATTTTTCACTGGGTTATTTCCAGCCTTGTTGGAAGCATTTTTTGTGATTCTTGCAGGCAGACTGCATTTTGCATACTCTTTATCCTGGCTCCTTAAGAACTGGGTAGAGACAGGGAAATGTCATTATTTGGACTAGAATCATAGAAACATAGAAACATAGAATCACAGAATCATAGAGTTGGAAGAGACCACAAGGGCCATCCAGTCCAACCCCCTGCCATCAAAGCATACTCAACAGATGGCCATCCAGCCTCTGTTTGAAACAAGCTTGCTCCCTCCTCAATATGACATCCCTTTAAGTATTTAAGCAGGGCTATCATATCACCTCTTAACCTTCTCTTCCCCAGGCTAAACATCCCCAGCTCCCTAAGTCATTCCTAATACTAAAGGAGGGCGACTAAAATGGTGAAAGGTCTGGAAACCATGCCCTATGAGGAACCTTGGAGGTCTTCAAACGGAGGCTGGATGGCCATCTGTCGGCAATGCTTTGATCTGATTTCCTGCATGGCAGGGGGTTGGACTGGATGGCCCTTGCGGTCTCTTCCAACTCTATGATTCTATGATTCTACTAATACTAATACTACTAATAATAATAGGGTTTATTTATATGCCGCCCAATCACTGGGAATCCGGGCAGCTTACAGCAGAGGGGATAATAGATGGTTCCCTGCCCTCAGGCTTACAATCTAAAAAGACATGACACAAAAGGAGAAGGGAATGGTGAGGGGCGGGGAGGGGATCAGGTCCAGCATTCTTCTCTCCCTCTGAGGCCTGGACCAAGGCAGATGGAGAGGAGGGAAAGGCTCTTCTTCCAGGCTAGCCCTGGTGGAGCTGGGCCTGCTTGGTCAACTCCCACATAGGTCGGAGGATGGCAGTTATGGAGGGAGGTGTCTCTTCTTCCAGGCTAGCCCTGCTGGAGCTGGGCCTGCCTGGTCAACTCCAGCGCAGGATGGAGGATGGCAATTATGAAGGGAGGAGTCTCTTCTTCCAGGCTAGCCCTGATGGAGCTGGGCCTGCCTGGTAAACTCCCTCGTAGGCCGGAGGATGACAGTTATGGGGGGAGGAGTCTCTTCTTCCAGGCTAGCCCTGATGGAGCTGGGCCTGCCTGGTCAACTCCCTCATAGGCCGGAGGATGACAGTTATGGAGGAAGGAGTCTCTTCTTCCAGGCTAGCCCTGATGGAGCCGGCCTGCCCTGGTCATAGGGCATGGTTTTCAGACTCTTCACCATTTTGGTTACCCTCTGTACATATTGTCGACCCTACATGGTTTGGGCCTGAGTTACTTGCAGGAACGCCTCTTCCTACACAATCCGCCCCGCACTTTGAGAGTTTCAGGAAAAAACTTTCTGGAAATACAAGCCACCAGATTCTGTATGACCTCTCAAAGAACTTTCACTGCTGTTGCCCCTAAATTGTGGAATAGCCTGCCAGAAGAGATACGTCTTTCAGGAGGGCTGTCAAGACGGAGCTCTTCCAGCAGACATACCCTCCTGATCGTGATTAAGACACCATGTTATCTGTCAGATTGATTCCCTGTAATTGACCACTGTAGCATGTTTTGAATTTTTACTGTTCCTGGATTGTGATTGTACTTTAAGTATTGTATTTTATGGTATTGCATTTTATGATTGTATTTATGGATCGAGGCGGGGCAATATAAATAAAACTTTTATTATTATTTATTTATTATCACTGGCAAAAATTGGGGAGCATATGTCCAATTAATCACAGAGGTGAACCCACCTCAGACTCTGATACAGAATGGCTTTCTTTGATTTTGTTAATTATATTGAGGTGTTTTACCTGCCTTGGTTGTTCCCCCTCCTGCTTTTGATATTTTATTGGCTAATGTTCTCTGCTAGGTTTTGGATTGAGTGGGTGGAAAAGGAGGATACAAATATAGTGATGCACATAAATACAACCAGTACTTTATCAGTCTCTATTGGAATGTGAGCCTTACTGGTTGCTGCATTTCTTTATGCATTGTGTGTGCTCCCAGTCTCTTGTGACTAGTTTCCTTTGTCTCTGCTATCCATACCACATATAACCAATTTCTCACAAGCCAATTCGTCTTCTCAACTTATTTATGCCAGATACTTCTACTGATGTTGTGGTCACCTTCTAAATACAGTATCTCTGAACCACTCATTCTCCTTGGGGGGTCAAACCAAACAACTACCATGATCACTGTCACATACATAAACAGTTTTATAGAAAACCCATTCCTTCATCTGCCTCTCTCCACACAGCAATAACACACATTATCTCCTTAGAGGTCACACGATAATGCATTTTGCTTTCTTCCAATAACACAGAAGTTAATGCTTCTGGTACCCATTGTGTCCTGTGGAAATAATGGCTTCTGGTCACCACAGGTTAGCAGAAGGAAGCCTTGGAACACATCAAATCTGTTTTGCTAATGTGCATGCTATTGTAAATCCAGTGGCTCCAGCCTTATCCATAGAGACTGATGGCCTCAAACTATCAGCGGAAAAAATGATGCAAATTCTAGGAGCACTAGGTTGTAAGGCTCAATTCATAATTTCATTTTCCATAAGGACTTGCTTTTTGCACTATAATTACAATACTTCCTCCAGTATAAGTGTCTCTTCTGCCTTATAGCTATTATGAAAGGCTGCTGCACTGCAAAATAGTTTAATTTGCTTTTATTTCAGATTATAGCTCTCTACATTTGCACTATACCCTTTATCAACATACGGACTCAATAGAGAGCATTCAGACTTCAAGTCCAACTGGTAAACAACACCCATTAAGCTGAACAAATATGTTTATAGATATGCCTCATGCCTTATATTTTTCAGCACACTTCTGTGATGAAATTACAGCTATCATTTGCTTCTACACTGTTGCACTATTCATAGCGCATTGTTTGGAGACATCTTCAGTGCATGGCCAGCCCAAAGACCAAAAAACATATGTACGTTTTGAACTAAATTTTCCAGAATATCCCAGATAACACAGCCACCTAAAATTCCATAATCACTACATTTCACATTAAAGTATGAACGGAAAACAAGGATGAGTAGAACTTTTGTTCTTTATGACATTTACCAGTTATTCCATCTACCATACATAACTCCTCAAATGCCATAAAACAAACAAACAATATCTCCAGAACAGATGACATGTTACAACAAGCAAAGCAGACCATTTTGGTAGCATTTTCTGGTTTTCTATGGAAAAGCTTTCTTGGATGATGGGGTTTTTTTTCCACATTTTAATGGTGACCACCAGTGAGTGAAGAGGACACCACACACCCCATGGCCTTTGGAAGCATATGCACACACATATACACACACACAGAGCCCACAGCCTGATCAACACTGGAGAATGTTGCACTCCTTCCAACTCTATTCCCCCAAAATAATATTCCCCACTTGCAAACATGCATAAGCAGAGCATAGGGCAAGAAATGATCAATTATTGGTTGTTGCTGTCATTTATTGCCATGAGAATGTGTGTACGTATGGTTGCAATTTGAACTTTCTGTTTCGGACACCAAAACATCTTCAGCTGTCTCTTGGAAAGGATCTAAATGATAGAAACAAGACTGACAAAGGATCTGCAAAGCAAAGTTTTATTAGTAAAGGAACTGAGTATGTTCAATCTAAAGAGATTAAGAGGCATTAAGGCAGATATGCTTATTTAGATCTGCAGCTTTCTGCATGTAGGAGGCAAGTGTCTCATCCTATCTAGTCCTCAATCTCTTTTCCTAGATTCTGTATAGAGGATTCTTCTTTCTCTTCTTAATTTGGATGTACTTCTTGTTTAATTATGATGCCTTTACAAGCAGATTCAGAGGTTGAAAACATTACTTTTTTTTTAATACAAAACTCTCAGAATCCCCAGCCACCATGGGCATTGTCCATGGCAACTGTGGGATTCTGGTGCTGTAATAATAATAATAATAATAATAATAATGGAATATCTCCAGATTCAGCAAATTTTGTCATGACTATATCCTTCTCCCGCTTTGTAATCATCACACCCACTTTGAAAGCTTAAGGTGAGTCAAGAATTGCTGCCTTTTAAGAGCGTCTTTTGTATATGTTGGATAAGGAAAGAGTCACTCCACAGCCTTTGTTGCTCTCCCTCAGTGTCTGGGCTATGCTTCATTTCTGAGTGAGCCATCCTTCTCTCCCATTTTCATTCTCTTTCTGTCTCTCCCTCGGTAAATACTACAACATTCAGCATCCTTTCATGCCCATGCTTTTAAAGAAATCTTTGTGCCATTAAAGACATGGAATTGCTAAATACAGGGCTACAGCCATTGTCCCTTCCATTTAAAGGTTTAATCATACTTAATGGCACTCTTGGAGAAAGAAAAAAAAGTTGAATTTTCTATTTTGATGGCTTTATTTCACTGAAAGAGTTTACTCATATTCTTTCCAAGTGTTTTTTCTGTAAATGAACTATTCGGGTAAGTTTTTTTTTCAAAAATCTAAGAGTATGTCATCTGTGTGTGTGCATGTACGTGTGTGTGTGTGTGTGTGTGTGTATGAATGAAAAGCACAGTCCCAAGGGCACCTTAAATATTTTTTTCAATAGATTTTCTTCTGTAGTTTAACAATAGCCATAAGAACATTTTTGTGTTTCCAACACGTCACAATAAAAGGCTAGGAATGTGTTTGTAACATCCCCAAATCTGTACTCCTGGGATCATTCTGTGAGTCCCTCTGAATTTTCATTATCACACATTGTTTAAGGTTCTTAATTGTTTGTTGGTGTGTTTTTTAAACACTGCAGTCATCAAGTTACTACAGTATTTGAAAAGCTAAGAAGGTTTCAGTTATTTCAGTGTTACAGTTTCAACGTGGAGTGGGGGGACCATATAACACAAAACAAACCATTCAAGATAAGCCCTAGTACAGAACTGGGAGAACCTTTCATTTTCTGGATGTTTTAGACTACAGTTCTCAGAATCCTCTAGGTTAGTCATACTAAATTGGGCTATGAGAGCTGCTGGGCAAAACTAGAACTTGAAACATGACTGTTAACAAATAATTTGTTGCCATATTTGAAAAGTAAATCATTGCCATTATTCACACAATGTTGAAAAAGTAACACTTTACTCTCTTCAATTCACTGCTCATTACTTTTCAATTATTATGAGTAAACCATACAACTTGTCTCAGCCCCCCCTCCCCCAAACTGTTGCCTCTAATGTGGTTGAGAATATTATCCCACCATAAGGTTAGACTGAAGTAGCATTCTGCTGCAAGCCCAGTCAGTTTCAATATGTGGAATGAGAAGCAGAAGCTATTTTGGTCTTTGGTTCAGGCAGGAAAATGTCATGGGTCTGATCTGGACATATGGCCTTGATATTCAGGTGCATGAATTTTCATTTACATTTACATTACATCAAGAATAGTTAAATACAGGCTTCCAGATGTTGGACTACTGCTGCCAAATTTCCTCACCATGTTTGCTAGGGCTGATGGAAGATGCAGTCCAACTATGTCTGGAGGACAGCACTTTGACCATCCACACACTAAAGACAAGGCAGCCCAGCTACAGTATGATCCCACATGTGCATACTTAGAAGAAAGCCCCATCGACTTTGACATGACTTACTGCAGAGTCAGAGATTTAGCCATTACAACAGCCTTTCCATCCTTTTCAGCCATTGCTCATGCTGGCCCAGGATGATGGGAATCACAGTCCAATAATATCTGTGGAACCGTAATTGGAAAAGCTATTTTAAAGCTCCAGGAAAAGAAACTGAATCTGGAAGAATGACAAGAGATAGATAGATAGATAGATAGATAGATAGATAGATAGATAGATAGATAGATAGATAGATAGACAGACAGACAGACAGACAGACAGACAGACAGACAGACAGATTTACCAGGATGGGCACCAGAAAATCTGTCCATCCTTGATAAAACATAAATGAGGTTGGGTTCCTATATTGTACAGTGTGCCCGCATGATATGTGGGTGCGTCATATGCAGCTTCCAACATACTCTGGAAGTCGTGCCAGAAAAAGCCTTGTGCACCCCTGAAGAAATAATGGGTAGCATGGCATGGCGGCGTGCAGCAGGCACGAACCCCATTACTTCCAATGGGGCTCGAGCTTACATGTTTTTTTCCCTTATAAGCGGGGGGGGGGGGGGGTTCGGAATGGATCTCCCACATAAGAGAATGGCTCACTGTAATTCAAACTGTCTCTGTCTCCCTTCCTCGTACATGTGTACATGCATCTACTTATACACATTTCCTAGGAATGAGCTACTGTGGCCCTCCAGATATATTTGACTATAACTTTGTGGGCATGGATCTTGCTCCTGGCTTGGGTGTGGCACCTTTTTGCTCTATTTCTCTTTTAATAAATGCACATGCTTTTAGTTTTGCTTGCAATAACAAAACTTTTAATAACTCAATGAAACAAAAATTAGGACCTCCAAATACAGAGTCCATAAGTCTTGTCCCAGACTGTACACATAACTTGACTACCTGCCCTTTTAGTCTTCTTCTTCAGACCTTCTAGGCATCACTAGCCAGTAACACTTCTCTGACCTCTCACTTTCAGCTTTATCCACACAAGTGGGCCCTGGACCATGTTCCCACCGCTGTCCTCTTGCGTCTCTTCCAAACTCTCAGGGTTTTGCCCCCGCCCTTGGCAAATCGCTCCAATAGGCCAAGCTCCCAGCTTTCCTTCCCACCGGGGGGGGGGGGGGGGGGGGGGTTGACGGTAAAACTACCTCCATGTGCGGTCCTATCTGAGGGCATCCTCTGCCTCCTTGGAGAGTTATCGGACAGCCTACCCTCGCAAGGCATCTTTGCACTTGTTCTCTCCCTTGCGCATCCATCTCACCATGACCCCTTCTTCCATGACTCTGCCTTCCCCTGGCCACCTGTTCCTCTCTTCTTATATCTTCCCTCCTTGTCTTCCCCCATTCCCACCTCTCCTGTCCTGCTTCCTTCTCTTCCATCTCTTTTCACCCTTCTCTTGTTTTCTCTATCTTTTGAGGACCTCCTTCTTCTTTGTCCTCCCGGTTTTCAGCTTCTTCCACTTCACCCTCACCCCGACCAACCAGACCCTGGTCTCCTGCCCACCTACAAACTTTTATAATTACCATTGCTTATTCTGGTTAGAGGTGGTGGGAGTTGTTGGACAAAAACATTTGGAGAACCACAATTGCCCCATACAGAGAACTACAGAGAGATGGGTAAATATTGTTCTCCTGTTTTGTTTTTTGTTTTTGTTGTTGTTTTATTTTTTTTGAGGATGGGTCTCATTAGCTTTGTACCTCTGAAAAGTTATTCTTTTGGACAGCAGAATCTCTTTATCAGAATAATCAATGCTGGGAACTCCTGGGACAAAAGTGTATTTCCCAAGTGTCAGAGCTGTGTAATCCTTTTTCTCTATCATGCCTATTAGTGCAGTAATGCAGCAGAAAAGAGAAAGCCTTATTTCTTCCTCTGAGTGGTATTACACATTCTGTCATTGTGGTAGCCCTGCATAGGAAGTTGCTCATATCAAGGTAACCTACTGGCCCATCTACTTTGGGCTTTCCAGCAGCAGCTCTCCAGGCTTTTAGACAGTCATGTTTTGTAACCCTATCAGGAGATGCCTAGGAGCATCTGTAGCCAAAACTACAGCCTGAGGTCTCTCCAGACTGGTCCCCCAGCACCACACCAGATCTTCAGTCTGAATATAGAGTCAGTGTTCTCAATGTGTTTAGAAGTTATGTCAAAGCAAACAGCAATTATAATCACATGGGTGAATGTGCCTCATAGGGAGCAATTTGTCTTACAATTGCAAGAACACATTGCAATGAGATTTGTGCATCTGACTGGGCCCTGTCTGTGCATGTCTTAGACAGAGTACTAAGCATCTTGTTCATGCTTGAAAATGCTTATCTTTTCAAACCCACCTGGAATGTCACATGAGTCAGTCCTTATAAACAACACATGTGATGTCCATTCACTGTGTTTTCATGAATATAAGCATTACTACAAAGTTACTGATTAACTGGAGAAAGCACAAGAAGAACTACAGATTTCTTGTTTCTGCCCCCTGACTCTTTCAAGATATAAAAATGCAAATAATTCTGTCTTGCTCATGTTTCTTTTCTGCCTATATTTATGTCACTTAGTGGCAACTTCTTCCAAATATTCTCAGTGAGAATTGTTGTTGTTGTTGTTGTTGTTGTTGTTGTTGTTATTAACCTTTATTTATAAAGCGCTGTAAATTTACACAGCGCGGTACATACAATCTTTTTAATTGGACGGTTCCCTGCCCTCAGGCTTACAATCTAAAAAGACACGACACAAAAGGAGAAGGGAAAGGTGGTGGGGAAGGGGCCTCTCTAGTAGGATAATACATATAAAATACATAGCAATATAGGAAATGATTCAATAAAACAGGCAACAAAAGAACATTAAATAGTAAATGGTAAACCTTATTTCACCTGGCTTTCTTTCAATGTGATATTGATTTCCAAACCATTTCTTTGCAATTTCCAGCAAAAAGCACCTTCCTTTTGCCATGTGCTTCCATGAACTCTTTCTAGGTCCTGCCAAAGTCTACACATCACTGTGTGGCAAACCTGAAACTCCACTGGTAGTGTTTATTTTTAGAACGCAAATATTGTGCCGGTGTTAAGTTCAATTAGGAGAATTATTTGACAATCTGACTGCTCCATCTGATGCCTCAAGGGCAAATTTCAGCACTTTATGAGAAATATTGGCTGATAGCAGCTCTATAAGTATATAAAAAAGAGACAAAAATATAGCTGTGCTGTATATTCACTATATGAAGGAGCTGGCAGAAATCTTATGTGTCCAATGCATCCAAAGTTAAGAAAAGTTTATTTTTAGATGGCAACTCTCTGAATCCTTCAGCCTCTGGCCATGCTAACTGGAGAATTAGGAAGTAGACATCCAAAAAACTTTCCAAAGCTATAGGTTTAGAATCCCCATGTAATGTGTACAAAAGAAAGAACCATTATCTATGTTGAAAATGAATTTCAGATGAGAGAATCCTTTCTTTATTGAGTTCCACTTTTCCCTCTAATTGTCTCTTTAATCCACAAAGAACCACAGCAATGGTCCCATGCTGCAGTATGGATTCAAAGGGAGCCTTTGCAGATAGACCAGCCTCCAACTTCAGACTTTGTCCTCTAGTAAGAAGAGGGTGGCAAGACCATAGGACTGATATATGGCAACAAAACAGAACATACAAAATAAGTCTTCAGTTGGGTGCTTGGTCAAAAATAAATACTGTTTGATAAGCACAGCTTAGTTGTATCCAACAGTTTCAGGATTTGATGCAATGTTTTGATGTGTGTTCAAATAATAATCAAGAAACACCAATTCCATCAAAACTGGTTTAATTTTTTTTAATGAATACATCTGCAAAGAGAGGAATGCTACAGACTAATGAGACTCTAATTGGAAGAGCTGTGAAGTCTAAAATTCAGATTTTATCACAGAATTTGTCATGGACCTTTAAATACAGCACCAGGAACAGGTCCTGCTTTAATTATAAACCATAAATTGGGAGCTAAGCTCAATGTGGGCTGTGTTTTGCAGAGTGTGAAATATTCGCTTTTGAAACTCTCTGTAATTTCCAATCTTTATAACATGATCATTTTATTCTTAGTTTTAGCCAAGAATGGAGATGTGTTCAATGCTCTTGTAAAGGAGAAAATGTGTGCAGAGGTGGACATGAAAATGGGCATCTAGATACTACTGCTTCCAATATAATGCTGCCTTAATAGTTAGCCAAATGATTGCTCAGTCTAGCCTATTGCTGACTGTGGCTTGTCATTGTACAAAGCAGACATCTTGCTGGGCCTTACTGTCTGAGATCCCTATTTAGGTGGAGATGATTGGAATTAAGCTATGCTTTGAAAGTGAAAGGAATGAGGAAAAGAAGGAGGGTTGTGGTGCTGCTGTTTCCTTTGCCTTTCAGCAGAGAATGTGACCTCCAGTCTCTTTGTCCAACTTGCCAAAAATCACCAGATGAGATATTTTGTGGCATAGGCTATGGGACTGTGGGGATTAATGTTACAGATGTTTGGAACTGTACTGATAACTTGTTGGTAATCTCTAAAAATTATTTGAGTTCATCTAAAAATTATTTGGAGTTCATATGTTTATGAATTGGCATGGAACAATCACATCTCCAGGGCCCAAAGGTACCAGATCTTGCCTGAACTTGGAAGGTAAGCAGGGTCAGCCCTGGTTAGTACTTGGATGTGAAACCGCCAACAAATATTATGTGCTGTAGGCTACATTTCAGTGGAAGAAACTAGCAAAACCACTTCTGAGTATTCTTTGCCTAAGAAAACCCAGTGAAATATAAGGGTTCACCATTAGGTGACAGTTGACCCGAAGGCACACACACACACACAATCATATCTGCTTTCACTGAAATCCCTCTGGGCCTTGACCCCAACATGACATCTGTACAAGAAAGTTCATGCAGCCCCCCCCCCCCCCCCCCATGCATTAAGGCAATGCAGGGATAGTGGCAGGTCTGCACAGATCTGTCTTGCTGCCAAACACTGGCACCTGTCATGGAAATACTTTCCCACCATCTTCACATTTTGGAAACTGGATACCCTCCAACACTTTACAGATGAAAACTGGGTCATATGTGCCCAAGCAACAAAAAAGGGTGGCCAGGTTAGCAAAAGTTATTAATGAGGAAGTATGGAACAACTAGGAGAGACTGCAGCAGTTGGCTTTTGCCTGAGTCTACAGAGGAAAGCAAGAGTCCTCTCACTCCTTTCTTTTCTCCCCAGCTGAATTAACTGAGTGGAAACATAGGGCCTGAACAGACAGATCAAAATAAAGCTGCTAAGGACTGGAGTGCAGCTTTGGCACAGCTTCTGGCCTCTTAGGATGTGTGTGTCATTTAAACAGGATACCTCCAAAGTGACCCAAAGCAGCTTTATTTTGGCCTGTGTGTTTGGGCCCATTGGTTGCATTTTGAACTCATTTTGCAGGAATAGAAGTGAACAGAAGGTGAAGAGGAAAATGTGGGAAGAGGAGAAAGAAATTGAGGCACGTTACAGACTGCCGAAAAGCGGAAGTCTGCTGCTGCCGCCGGTTGCAGCATCCAGGAACCGCAGCAGCCAAACGGCATGGTTCCCAGACGCTGCAAAAAGGAGCGCAAAAATCGCGCTCCTTCCTGCGCCCCGGAAGAGATGCACTCTCTTCCTGCGCCCCGGAAGAGGCGCACTCACGGCATCATTTCCAGGGCGCAACGTGCAGACGCAGCGCGTCTGCTACGTCAAGATGGCGGCCGCCGTGTGGAATGGCCGCCACCATTTTGTACGGGCTCAGTCCGTACTAGGGTTAGGAGCATCTGGAAGATACGCCCCTTTCTAACCCCAGTACGTGCTGAGCACGTACTTTCCTACCCGTTTGTAATGGGCCTGAGTCATTTTTAAAAGCAGCTGAAATAGCAAAACAAGAGAGGATTAAATGGGACTGTCCTACCAAATGGGAACAGTTGAAAGGTATGAAATTGTGGAGAGAGTTTCTCCATGTATACTATTGTACATGCCTAGAGCACTTTCATGAAAATACTAAGCCAGAGGATCTTCTTGTGCAGAGGTTCTTTATATCTTTCACTGGAGATACTATGTCAATGCCAAAATGCATTGTGGGAGTAAGATAGTGGCTGCATCTGCACCACAGAAACAGTTCAGTTTGACACCACTTAAACTGCTATGGCTCAATGTTATGGAATTCTGGGATCTGTAGCTTGTTGTGGCACCACAGTTCTGATGGAGGGTGACCTCAGTCAGACAGTTGAGGGTCTCTCTCTTTGTCTCTCTCTTGTTCCCTGTCCTTCTGTTTTGAACAGCCAAAATAGTTTTGCCACTGCTTTCATTCACAGACTAGTTGCCCTCAACAGTCCAGAGTAAGACAGAATGGGAATAATGGAGGAAAACCTTCAGGCAACATTTTAAGACACAATGGCCTGTTACAGACTGCCAAAATAAAGCTGCTTCGGGTCTCTTTGGAGGTATGCTGTTTAAATGATGCATGCATCCTAAGAATCTGGAAGCTGCACCAAAGCTGCACTCCAGTGCTTAGGAATGGAGTGTGGCTTTGGCGTGACCTCCGGACTCTTAGGACCCATGCATCATTTAAATAGCATGCCTCCAAAGAGACCCGAAGCAGCTTTATTTTGGCAGTCTGTAACAGGCCAAAGTGGTATAGTGGTCTGACTGCTGGACTAGGACTTGGGAGAGCAGGGATCAAATCCTCACTCAACCACTGAAATCTACTGGGTGACACTGGGAAATCACACTCTCTCAACTTCAGAGGAAGGCACCTTTCAGAATAAAATCTTGCC
Source organism: Sceloporus undulatus (assembly GCF_019175285.1). NCBI lineage: Eukaryota > Metazoa > Chordata > Lepidosauria > Squamata > Phrynosomatidae > Sceloporus > Sceloporus undulatus. The sequence goes on along the minus strand of NC_056522.1, from coordinate 36,429,440 downwards.
AAGGAAACCGTTCAGAGCAGAAACAACTTGAAGAAACACAGCAACAACAGCAAGGCTAACATTTAAAGGTCATACCCTTCTGAACCATTGTGGTTACAGATGTGCATTGTTCATCATGCATGGTGATGCTTATTATACATTGCTCAAACAGATGTGCATGTTCACTTGGTTGCACATTTGGTTCCGCAATGTCACAATGCACTAAGGAGGGGGGCATTGTACAACTGCCAAATAATTCCACGAACATAACATTACTCTTTGTCTTTTTGATATAGGATCTTGGCCATAGCCTGAGAGTGAGACAGAAGAGCTACACAGTAATAAACCACAAAACAAATAATAGTTTCCTGCCCTTTGAGTGCATAGTGGTCTCTTTCTCTCCCCTTCGTTCCAGTGATGTGGTTTGAGCCACTGAAATTCCCAACAGACTGTGCCCTGGGTTTATAACATCACTGCAGCAGCAAAGTAAATACCTCTTAAATTACATGCCACACATTTAATTTTTATTATTATCATTTCCTACCAAAGCCTTTTTAAATATAATGTCTTACAGCTTTTCCAACAAAGACAGGTGATTAGGAGGTCTGCCTGTGTTTAAAGTGCATATTTTCCCTCTCATTTCTTAAGAGTTATTTTATTTGCTAATGACATTAAATATTAGAAACTATAACAGCTGGTATGTTTATCCTTACTTGAGTGTATTAACCTCTTTAGCCTCTTTTTCTCCCCCCAGAAGAAGGATTCAGCATTACAGATTTGACTGTCAGCTGCATTGCCTGGCGGCCCAGTGGATTGGCATCCTGACAGAATCTAAAGTCCACTGCAGCAAGTAAACATGGATGACATTGCAGATAGCAAAACTGCCTGACTTGAGGCACCTGCAGCTGCTTGGACCAGGAGAACAGGGAGGGGGATAAAGATTTGGTTGCTGGAGTGGAAAAAAACCACACTGAATTCACCTCTTGTCGATGCTGCTGTCATTTATTTTCCCCGATATCATTGTTGTTGTCATCACTGTTGTTTTAAAGTTTTGGTTTTTGGAGTGGAAAAACCACTGGATGTCTCTCTTGTTACTGCTGTTGTCATTTATTTTACAATATTATTGTTGCTCCTCCTCCTCCTCCTCCTGCTCCTCCTCTTCTTCTTCCATCTCACTAGGGCTTTGGGGAATTCATTTACGCACACACACGCATATATATATATCTCAATAAAACAAACAAGGAAACCCACCAACCCAGTAGCTACTTGATTAAATGAACCACCTACCTCCAAAATACTAAATTAACCTAACCAGTTAATTTAGGAACTACCTACCAAAGAACTACAGTCATCCCTCCTTATACGCGGATTTGCCATGTGCGGATTTGAGCATACGCGCATGGCAAACCCGGAAGTTGTTCGCAATGGCGGCGCGTGTGCATGCGCACCACCATTGGGAACAAAGTCCCCCTCCTCCCCTCCTCTTTTCCCCCTCCTTCCTAACTTCCCTCCCTCCCTCCTACCTACCTACCTACCTACCTACCTATAACCTACCTACTTTCCCTCCCAACCACCCTCCCTCCCTCCTTACCTGAGTTGCTGCGCCGCCGCTGCATTCTCGATGCTGCTGCCGCCACTGCGGCAAAATCCAGGTGCTGCTCCTGGAGGCCAAGAGACCTCCAGGCTGCACCCGGCTCTTCTACAACGGCGGCGGCAAGGAGGATGGGGCCAGGCTTCGCCCTCCTCACCGCCGCTGCTGTTAAAGGGCCAGGTGCAGCTTGGAGGACAAGGGGCCTCCAGGCTACACCCAGCTCTTCTTCGGCGGCAGTGGCAAGGAGGATGGGGCCAGGCTTCGCCCTCCTCACCGCTGCCGCTGCTGTTAAAGGGCTGGGTGCAGCTTGGAGGACAAGGGGCCTCCAAGCTACACCCGGCTTTTCTTCGGCGGCAGCAGCAAGGAGGACGGGGCCAGGCTTCTCCCTCCTCGCCGCCGTCGCTGTTAAAGAGCCGGGTGCAGCTTGGAGGACAAGGGGCCTCCAGGCTACACCCGGCTCTTCTGCGGCGGCGAGGAGGCCAAGGCCACGAGGAGGACGAGGCCAAGCCCCTTCTCCCTTGCGGCCTCGGCCTCCACCGCCACACAATGGCTGGTTGCTGCTCCTGGAGGCCAAGAGGCCTCCAGGCTGCATCCAGGCCTTTTACAGCAGCAGCAGCAGCAACGAGGAGGATTAGGTCAACCTTTGTCCTCCTCGCTGCCGCTGCCACCATGAAAGGGCCGGGTGCAGCCTGGAGGTCTCTTGGCCTCCAGGAGCAGCACCCGGATTTTGCTGCTGCGGCGGCGGCAGCAGCGAGAACGTGGTGGCGGTGGAGCAGCGGCCCAGGTAAGGAGGGAGGGAGGGAGGGGGACTTTTCTGTCCAATGTCGGCGCATGTGACCGCCATTGGACAGAATCGGGCTTGAGGATACGCGGATTTTGGCATACGCGGGGGGGGGGGTCCGGAACGGATCCCCTGCGTATACCAAGGACCCACTGTACTACAAACTTAACCTGTGCCATTGCAGGTATTGTTTGGTTGCTTGGATTGTGGCTGATGTTGTTGTGGTGGTGGTGGTGGTGGTGATGTGCCTTCCAGTCGTTTCCAACTTATGCTGACCCTAAGGTGAACCTATAGGGATGCCATATCCCACTGGTAGATGGGACAGACCTGCTTTTGGCACTCCAGTCCCAGTCCCGGTCCGGTTTTACGCCAAAGGCAGGACTGCCCTGCCCACGGCCACCCACCTCCTCCTCCTCCACCTTCTTCTCTTCTGGCCGTGCTCAGCTCCTCATGCAGCCAGCGGGCCCTCAGCCATCGCCTCCTCCTCCTCCTCTGGCTCCGCCTCCTGGGCCCAAGGCAAGCGCCTAGCGCGGTCGCGCAGAAGAGGTGGTGGGTGGCTGCCTGCCTGCTGCCTTGGCGCGCGGGCGGGCGGGGAGCACGCCAAGCCAGGCAGGCACCTCTTCCTCCCGGGGCCAAGCCAAGCGCCCAGCACGGTCGCGCAGAATTGCGCGAGGAGGAGGCGGAGGTGCCTGCCTGGCTTGGTGCACTCCCCTCGCCCGCATGCCAAGGCAGCAGGCAGGCAGCCACCCACTGCCTCCTCCGCCTCGCGTGCCTCCACGTGACTGCGCTGGGCTCTTCCTTGGGCCCGGGAGGTGGAGGCAGAGGAGGAGGCTGAGGCGGAGATGGGTGGCTGCCTGCCTGCTGCCTTAGCGCGCAGGCGGGCGGGGAAAGCGCCAAGCCAGGCGGGCACCTCTACCTCCTCCTCTGGCTCCACCTCTGCCTGCCGGGGCCAAGCCAATGCGCACGAGGTGGAGGAGGCAGTGGGTGGCTGCCTGCCTGCTGTCTTGGGCCCGGGAGGCAGAGGAGGAGGAGGGAGGAAGGAAGGAAGGAAGGAAGGAGGAGGAGGGAGGGAGGAAGGAAGGAGGAAGGAGGAGGAGGAGGAAGAAGAGGAGGAGGAGGAAGAGGATAGTGATGATGATGATGATGATGATGATGATGATGAGAGACAGCTTCAGAGGCACGACCAATGTAAGTTGCTCTGATTTTTACAAACTCATGCACAGTGAAAAAAAGCCAAAGTCCCTTGACCAAGTACACACTTCTGAGAAGTACAGTTGAATCCAAGGGCAAACCCACTTCTTGTTAAACCACCTTGACATGTTCAGTATGCATAGCATGTTCAGTGTGAAACCCAAAGAGTTTGGTTATACAATAAGCCATTTGTCCTACATTTGTCCCGGTTTGGAGGTCCAGACTTATGGCAACCCGAAGCTATCACGGGTTATTTTTGGCAAGATTTTTTCAGAGTAGGTTTGGCATTGCCTTCTCCTGCAGCTGTTTTTCATGGCTGAGTGAGGAATTGAACCCTAGTTTCCAGAGGTGTAGTCCACCACTCAAACCATTGCACCACACTGGTTGACACCACATTGTATTTCACAAGTGTTAAGAAAATGAAGAAGCAACTTTAAGCAGGCATCTACTTCCTACTATCAACAGGTAGTGTTTTAAAGCTTATGTTACAGAAAACACACACACATACATGAGCATACATGCACTGCTCGGTTATCTATTAAAGCATTTGATCTTTTAAACATTCCTGATTTCTACAGCAGGTCTAGCAAAAAATCTTTACAAACTAAGTAATGGTTAAAGTAATCCAGTTTTAGATCTTTTTAATCCCCTGGATATCAAGGTCATCTTTAATATAAAATAACTAGGTCTGTAATCCCATGGTAGCTGCATCATTCATTCATACCCAAGGGTCTTTTACTTCCCCCCTCCAAAAAATATATTTATTTTTGTTCCTGTTATGAGCTAGAGACTCATTGAGGCAACCTCTTAGGACCACATAGGCATTTAAAAGATTTTACTTTTTATTTATTTATTTGGTCAGCCAATACTAAATTTTACTAGGCTGCTGCAGACAAGCATCATGTGCCAAATTCAGCACAGCTGAGCTTTTGGCACTTGCTTATGGCTTGCTATGATTAAGCCATCCAAGCAACAAAATCACATGGTATGGGGCTTGCTGAATTACTCCACTTAAGGCTGCAGGTAGGGATAACATGTTTAATGTTCCTCCTCATAAAGACCCCCCCCTTTTTTTTTTGCCAATAGAAAACAAGAATGTCAGAGGAATAGTTGGGTTGGAGACAAACCAGAGCATGGATAAATTGCATTTTTGGAATACAGCTCCTAGAAATCCCCCATCCAACATGGTAGCCCTTCTGGCTGGTGGGTTATGGGAGCTGAAACTCAAAATTGAGTTCTGGTTAAACTAAACATACAGTTCTCCACTAAACTCCAAAGTGGCAGGAAGACAGTAGTGTCCCAAACAAATAGTTTGAGCAGTGCTATCACTTGGCGGTGGGGGGGGGGTGCAGACTGCACTGAGTGACACTTCAGAGAAGGGGTGACACTTGGGCCCTCCTCCCCCTGTGGGATGTATGCATGTGGTAGGCTCCAAAAGGGAGAAGCCAAGGCAACAGGAGGAGGAGCAGCATGTGCCCTTTTCATCCACTCACTTGCCCAGCCTCCAGGGACCCCCCCCCCCCCATGCACCCACAGCCGCAGGCAGGCAGGTTAGAGAAGAAGCAGGAAGGATGAAGATGAACCCTTTAGGTTGCTCGGCTTCTCCCCAGGAGGAAGCCAAACAGAAGGGGGGGGGGGCAAATGCACAACTCTCAGGCTGCTCCCACTGCCTCACTTGCCCAACTGGCCGGGTGAGTGGATGAGACAGCTGTGAGGGATGGAGGCATGGGGGTTCCCACTGCTGTTGCTACCCAGAAACCCTTGCAGAGTCTGGCCAGTCAGCAGGTGACCAGGGAGGGGGGGCAAGTGAGCAGGAGGGGACAAGGCAGGACACTGCCCACTGGCAGCCCTGTGCATCACGTGATGCCAATGCTAGTAAAACTAGTGATGCCACTGACTATGAACAAGTTCTTATTTGTCTTTTGGGATCCAAGCATTCTTCTAGAATCTGGATCAGTCTTCGTAAACAAAACAGGCTCAGAATGCTACTTTGGGTGCTGGATCAGGAGAAAGGTGGGATATAAATCAAATAAATAAATAAATTAGAAGAGCAAATGTTTTGCCAAATGGTTTTGAAAAATTCAGAAGTATACTGTATCTAATCCCAAAACATCTCACTAATGGCATTGTCTTTCATACATGGTGGAGGCTGGTACTGATGTAAAATCAACTGCCAGTCTAGTCTGCTTCTGTATATGGAATGGAGAGTGGACCATCTTGTCCATTGTCCTAGGCAGCAAAGTGTCTTGGGCTGAACTGCACACTGCAGCTTCTCTAATTATTTACTTTGTCATAGTTCTTATTACAAAAGAGGCAAGCTACTTTTCTGCTTCAAGCGCTGCTTACTTCTTTAGCAGTCAAATTGTTGAGAGGAAAACATTGACAAAACTCTGCCTGCAGTACCACTTTCATTTTCCTTCCTCCAACCCCATGTGCACACATGCTCTCTTTGGAATGGACTCCAATGGATTGGTGGAATGCCAACTTGACTTGAAGTAACCGTTACAAACATTGGCATGAATTACTCCACAAAAGAGAGATAAGTAGTGAATGGCAGTGCTGAGCAATTTTTTTTATCAAATGCTGTGAAACCATTGTCAGCAGTGTTCTATGGGAACCAGTTTTACACCTGGGGCCCATTCCCACTACACAGTTAGGAAAACATTCAGCCAACCTTTTAGGATCAAATGAGTTTGACACCATTTTAATTGCCATTACAAAATGCTATGGGATTCTAAAATCTGTAGTTCTGTAAGCTGCTCTGAGTCCTAGTCCTGGGAAAAGAGCGGGATACAAATATAATAATAATAATAATAATAATAATAATAATAATAATAATAATAATAATA
>NC_056522.1:36422793-36423039 GCF_019175285.1 Sceloporus undulatus | reverse complement strand
GTTTTATGGGATATTTAGCCTTCCCTGCCAGAGAACTCTGCTGCCCCACTAAACTACAAACCCCCAAATTCCAGAGCCTTGAGTCATGGCAGTTAAGCAGTGTCAAACTGTGTTATTTCTGCAGCATGACAGCAGCCCATGTAACTTTTTATTCCACTTTAACTTCCAATGTTTCCTACTATGGAACCCTGGGTTTTATTATTATTATTATTATTATTATTATTATTATTATTATTATTATTATTA
>NC_056522.1:36297542-36422783 GCF_019175285.1 Sceloporus undulatus | reverse complement strand
AGCTTTATTTATAAAGCGCTGTAAATTTACATGGCGCTGTACATACAATCTTTTTAATTGGACGGGTCCCTGCCCTCGGGCTTACAATCTAAAAAGATATGGTGGGGAGGGGGCCTCTCTAGTAGGATAATACATATCAAATACATAGCAATACAGGAAGTGATTCAATAAAACAGACAACAAATGAACATCAAATAGCAAGTGACAATTATGCAATGCCTGGGAATGCTTCTCTGAACAAGATGGTCTTCAACTCCGTTTTGAAGCTGGTTAAAGAAGTGATGGCTCTTGCTCGCAGGGGAAGAAGGTTCTAGGAGTGAGGGGCAGCGAGTGCAAAGGCGCGAATCCGGGATGGGGCAGAGGAAATCCTGGGCTGTGACAGCCGGCCTTGACTAGCAGAATGGAGAGCCCTGGTGGGAAGGTGACGAGAAAGAAGGTCTGATAAGTAAGGAGGGGCCAATCCATGGAGGACTTTAAATGTCGACAGCAGGAGCTTATACTGAATGCGGAAAGGGAGGGGGAGCCAGTGAAGGAATGCCAACACAGGAGAGATGTGGTCAGAGCAGTGGGTGGAAGTGATAATGCATGCAGCTGAATGCTGGACCGAAATTAAAGGACAGAGGTGAGAAAGAGGAAGCCCAGCCAGGAGGACGTTACAGTAATCAAGTCGTGAGACCACTAGGGCATGGACCAGGATTTTGGCAGTAGAAGCGGAGAGATATGGTCGGATTTTGGCAATATTGTACAAAAAGAATCTACAAGCCTTGGCTGTGGTCTGGATCTGAGGGATACACGACAGAGAAGAATCAAAGATAAAACCAAGACTGCGGGCTTGCTGGACTGGTTGAATAGAAATGTTGTCAACAGAGACAGAAAAGGAGTGTTAAAGGGTGGGCTTAGGAAGAAAGACAAGAAGTTTTATAGTCTGTTGAGCCACTAGAGCATTCTGGTTGAAAATTTTAAATGTACCTCCCTAAACTACAAATCCCAGGAATCCATAGGCTGGAACTGTGGTAGTTAAAGTGGAATAACAGTGCTATAATTCTACAGTGAGACTGGGCTCCTGATGTAAAACAGCAAAAAAGCTGTTTAAAGCAGCAATCCTAATGCTAATACTAATATTAAGAATAATTGTGTGTATCATTGCTGAAAGATGAAGACAAGCAAGACAGGACAGACGAGTGAAAGCTTTTGTTGGCTCAGCTCTCTCATACATACAGACACCTCATTTGACACCTGCATCTTTTGAAAATATTAGAATGCTTACATTTTTAAAGAAAACATGTTCTTTTTTCATCGTAGGCCACCATCAAGCCTGATGTTACCTTTTGTGTATACCTCTGCTATCAGAGGTGGAGGAGTATCAATCACACATCCTTTGAGACCACACCGTGCCATTCTGGCTCTTGATCAGAAAGAAGCAGATGGTTATTTACAAACAAAATAATCAAGACCTCAAGAGTTCCAGTTTGCCCCCCTCCCTTTCTCCCCTGCAGAAGCCATCGATGACAGAGGCCAAAACAAGCTCAACTTGGCTTTGGCCCACTCTGCCAGTTTTCAAGGGCACCCATTACACTGTGCAGGCTTTTGGGCATCCTTTCAAAAATCCCCACCCACACCCTCTTGAGGAAAGAGGGGGGAAGGAAGTAGAGTAGAGGGAATATTGTGGCACCTCTGACAATATCCTTCCTTCGTAATCTTCCCATGATCATCAAGCATCTCCTGGCACTCAAAATACAATAAGAATTAATGCCAACTGATTACGTGTGGCTCTTCTATCTGCCCCAGCATCTCTGCTTGTAGTCAGGTCTTTTAGAAGCAGTGTCAAAGCTGCCTTTGAATCTTTTCAGTAGCCATGGCCACTCTCTCTCTTTATTTACCATCAAGTGTTAGACATTTAGCAATAAAATACAAACAAAAGAAAAAGAAAGCAGGTGCTCCAAGTTTATTCTAGAGCCAGCTGCCAGGAAGACGCACTGTACTTATATATTTATTTCATGGAACATAAGGAGCTTAATTGAAACCTTTTAAAAAATGAATTATGAAATGTACATTGAAGGAGCCATCTCTCTCTCTCTCTCTCTCATCCTCCCCTTTATAGTACCATTTAGTAGCAATTGGTGAAATGTGTTGTCACACAATGGTATTTTTCTCTTGTACTCCTTTTTTATATATCTATAAGAAGCAATAGAAGTGGAGAAATCTAAGGGAAACTTTAAAAATAAACATTGTGCCTACGATCTGTAAAACGTTCAGCAGCAGCAACATAGCTGAAAATACCTCCTCATTTGATGAATTTAAGATATTTATTTATTTCATTTCTGTCCTCAATTTCATTCGACAAGCTCCAAGTGGCATATATGCTTCTCCTTCTCCTCGCTTTATACTCATGGCACTGTAAGGTAGGTTAGGCTGAGAGAAAGTGACTGTTCCAAGACATCCCAGAAATTTTTACATGTGAGTTGGGAACTTTCAAAATCCCAGTCTCACACTCTTACTGCTATACCATCCGGTAAGACTTCCATCAGTCCTTTAGGAATTGTGGCTTTCCTATGCTTTTTGTTCACCTAAAATCTTGATTTTGAAGGCTAGGAAGAGGACAAGCAGGAGGAGTAGAAGAGTTATTTCATTACAAAAGATTAAAATGTGACTATATATGAATGTGTGAATGAAAATATGCACACTCAGCAAACAAAATATTTTTATTCAGATACCACACTGAGGAGGGGAGAAATGTCTGCATGTAAATGTAAAAGGCGTCACAAGGATAAAAAGTTTGGGAACCACTGAACTAAGTAAATAGTCTGAACTGGAGAGTCTTTGCAAGTTGCAGGAGCCAATAGATTAAGCTCTGCAAATTGTAGCAAAATGCTGTTACTAGCTGGCCTGAAGATTTGAACTCAGCCCACCAAAAGTTGAGAATCTGCACCCTTGTCTCCCACCAGGAGATAATGCAAAAATCTGGAGACTTGGGGTCAAGACCTGAGATCTGGGAAACATAATTTCTTCCCCCTCAATTATGTAAAAGCCCTTATGGTCTGTTGTCCAGCCCTCCATAATCCCTCCATTACACTATTTACTATGTGCTTGCAAAACATATTGGGTTATTTATTTTTATATTAAAACATTTGTTTATTACGTCTCAGCCTGCTAGTCATCTCCTGAATAACTCCATATATAATTATGCAGTAAAGAGAGCACTCTTCTATTTTGTTAAATTGCATGCCACAATCTTCTACCTGTTGCAAACATATCTGTGCAGGGGCCATGCTAATTATCTCCGTATTGTTCCAGTGTTAGTATATAACATATATGAAGGAAGATTTCAGACTTGTTAATAGATGGATTTTAAAACAATCACAGTTTAACTTTTTTTCACAGGACTTGGCTCATGGAAAGTGGTAAATGGGTGACTATACTTTGGCCTAGTTACAGACAGCCAAAATAAGCTGCTTCGAGTCACAGTGGAAGGTATGGTGTTTCAATGATACATGCGTCCTAAGAGTCCAGACACCAAAGCCACGCCCCAGCCCTAAGGACTGGAGCGTGGCTTTGGTGTGGCTTCTGGACTCTTAGGACGCATGCATCATTGAAACACCATACTTCCACTGTGACTCGAAGCAGCTTTATTTTGGCTGTCTGTAACTGGCCTTAGTCTGCTCAAGTATACTCTGAAGCTCACAACCAGTGCAATTTGTACAGAATGGTCCATGTAGTGCTGGTATATGGTAGAGTCATTGTGTCATATTATGGGCATTGGTTTTTGTGCTCAGTTACAGAAATAAAACTAGCCAACAAGACATATAAAAGATGGAATATGGGACAGAGCACAACACTAGGGTGCATTACAGACCACTCGTTTGGGGCGGCCTGTAACCGGCACTTTCCCCATCAGATCGGGTCCTCAGCTACCACAATGGCAGCCTCCGAGGCCCCGATCTGCCGCTTTCCAGACCGCGGGGAAGCTTCAAAAGGCCGCTGGAAAAGGGTGTCCTTGGGGCTTGGCCCCTTTCTCCTGTGCGTTGCTGGCGCAGCCATGTAAAGGCTGTGCCCAGTGACGCAAAGCTGGAAGGAGCTCCGAAATGGAGCTCCTTCCAGGGCTGCAGAAAGGGCGCCCTAGGCGCCCTCGCACGGCCCCACTACGTCACAACCGTGCCGCCCCGTGTAGAGGCGGCGCGGCCGTGACGTAGTCATGGAGGCGCCCGTGTGCATAGGGCACCACCATTTTGTACAGACTCAGTCCGTATTAGGGTTAGGGGCGTCAAGAAGTGAGGCCCTAACCCTAGTACGGACCCCGTCCATACTTTTATGCCCGTTTGTAACGGGCCAAAGATGTCTTCAATTAGCACTAATTTATTAAACTTTTCTGGAACACAGAGCAACACATGACTTTTTAAAAATTGTATGACCCCACAGCGATACATACAAAAAATTTTATGGCCTCAGTAGTGGCAAAGGAATGGGCATAGGAGCAAATGTCCTTTAAAACCTTTGCAGCTTAAATTGTATTTTATTTATTAAGGAAACTGCATTAAACTTAGAAAATTTAAGTATTCATAAAAGTCTAGGATAATAAGAAGAAGGTAAATCTTATGTAATAGCTCACAACATTCAGATAGATTATTCAGAAGATATAAAGCTTAGGGGCAGTATAGACCACCGTGAAATGGCAGTTTGCATTTGCCCACTTAAACTCCGGAGGCACAGTGCAGCCCCCAATGTGCCGTCTCTCTGGAGTAAAAAGAACCCAGTGTTTCCAGGTCCTTTTGCAGCGCTGCAGTGACATTGCAAGTGCGCCACTGGCACACTTGCGACATAAGCGGTGCACGGCGACATGCTTTCTCTGCCTTTTATTGTTTTTCAGTTGAATATTTGTTTGACAAACATAAAATATGGGGAATCTGTTGGCCACAAACAAGGGTCTTGAGGGCCACATATGGCCTGTGACCCCCCTGCATTAGAAAAATATAACATCTGAACATGTTTGTCTTGATACAAACATAAACCTCTAGAATTATCCTGGCCTCTGTAGAGGAAATTCAGGTTGTAGCTGTTCTCTTCCCCAGACTTAAAACATTGGGCCAAAACAGATGGCCCCAAACCGCTGGATTGGGGCTGCCATGGAGCCACACACCATGATACTGCAGCAACACCACACCATGCCCCCAACCTGGTGTTTTCCTGGCACAAAAAGAAGCAGCAGAAAGCACTAGGAAAAAGGTGCCTTTGCTGGCGTGGCTGCAGATTTTCAGAGGTCCAGTGGCATGCAGCATCTAAACACTGCACCATCAGAGAGCCAAAACACTGCCACTGGATAGGCAGTGGGGCGGCTTCATTGCATGTTCCCAGCATCTTTGGGGGGGTTGCATCATGCAAAAGCCACACCTCCAAGCCAACTGGAAGATGCCACATTTTGCCTGTCTGTTTTCCCCCATTCTCTTTGAAACTGAAAGCTAGAATGACTGACAGCATTAGGGTCTTCTGGGCTTGCCTCTTAAAGAGAGAAAACAGAACCAGACCTGTGTCTCTGTGTGTGTGTGTGTGTGTGTGGCAGCTACAGCAGCATTTAATAATAAACCTCAGGCCATACTCCAAAAAGCCTGCCTGAATAAAATACAATATAGCAATTTCTTATAAGGGAAAATACTGAATACACTTCCGTACAAGCTGACCTCGTGTATAAGTCAAGGGCTGTGGATAAGACAAGTGTTAAACCTACGGGCACATAACAAAGGATGTAAAGGATGAAGCAAAGGAAAATGATGCCAAAGAATGTACAAAATTCCAGCAGACATAATTGTTTGTGCTCACCCTAACAGCTATATGAATGAGGAGGGAGCTACAGTAAATGGTGGTTGTGCAATATGTGGGGAAGGCAATCAGGAGTGGGCAGGGATAAGAAAACAGAAAAATGTCTACTCTCTCAGTGCTCCTTTGAGGGGAAGTGCCAAAAATCTACCACTACCATGATTTTGCCACCCAGGCTTTAGGGGCTGTACATACAGCTCCTAAGGGGCAGCAGGACACCACCCTTTTCCTAGCTAGATTGGAGCCGCGGCAACCTCGTGCTCCCTTTTGCACCCTCAAAAGGGCACCATAGCTGCATTGCCACAGCTATACGGTGCTCCTTCAGTGTTGCGTCATATGGACACAGTGCCAGAGAAGCGCCATGATGCCAACTGCCATGTGAAGCGGCGTGCAACATCAGGGCGCCCGGGAGGGGGGGGGGGCAGAGATGAGTGTGCTTCATGACCATGCTTCTCTGACTCCACCCCCATGCCAGCCTTAATGGCCAGTGTGTACAGAGTCTTAGAAAGGCCAGAAGTGGAGCCATGGCAGACAGAGTAGAGGGAGTCATTGATTCTTTTAGGTTCTCTGATGGGATGGACTAAGCTCTCACTTTTTTCACTCTGCTCAGTGAAGAACATGGTTTCTCTTTTGATAAGAGTTAAGGAACAGTACTTATATTGACCCATGGATTCCGACCTAGGTTTTTTTGGCTCAAATTTTTGACTAAAAGTTCTAGACTTATACATGAGTATACTAAATAGATCTTCTCCACTGAACTTCTTTGAAATACTGAATTAGTTTGAGCAGTCTGCATCCAAAAGGTGTCATTAGAAATGTCCATGTCATCTGTCCACAGATTATGAAAGTTGATTTCACATGAGGTACTTGCAGGCCCTAGAATTCAGAATGTGAACACTTTGGCACATTTCTTGTGACAGCAAAGCCATACAGAAATAGAAGCCAAGGCTATTGTAACTTGTCTGCCAATCAAGTTACATGGAGACTATGGTTGGTGTCATCAGCTGTGCAGGGGGAGCCTCCCTCTCACTGCCTCACTTATCTCTCCCCTGGCTGTCCCCCCATGCCCAGCCAGACCACTGCTGGGGGGTTCAGGGTCTGGCATGGCTGCTTGAGTGAACAGCCACATCAAACCCTAAATGGAAAGCACCATCATCCAGCAGTGACTATTACTGTGGGTGGTGCTGAGGCCTCCAGTTGGCCCATTCAGAGTCAGGGACCATAAATGCAAAGCACTGTTCTCCAGCAGCAGTCACTCTTGGAGGCAGTGCTGAGGCCTCCACATGGCCCATTCAGGGTCTGGTATGGCTGCTAAGACAAACAGCCATGCCATACCCTAATTAGTGATGTCCAAACTATGGCCCTCCAGGTGTTTTGGACTTCAGCTCCCAGAATCCCAAACCATTGGCCAAGGTGGCTGAGGATTCTGGGAGCTGAAGCCCAAAACACCTGGAGGGCCAGAGTTTGGACATTGATGCCCTAAATGGAATGCATAGTCCTCTATAGTGGCCACTGCTGGGGAGCAGTGCTGAGGCCTCTGGCAAACTGACCATTTAGGGTCTGGTGTGGCTGTTCAGCTGACCACACCAGACCCTAAACAAAAGGAACTGTTCTCCAGCACTGGGCACTGCTGCGGGGTGGTGCCGAGTCCTCCAGATGGCCCATTTATGATCATGGACAACTGCTGGGCAAATGAGAAAGGGGGAGTGACACCTTACTCTTGTGTACAGCAGCCATGCTAGTTTCACCGGGTTTACCGCCCACTTGGTGTACACCCCATTCTAAAATGCCTCTGAGGAAGTAGACTGAAGTTTACAAAAGCTTATGCTGCCAATTTCTTTCTTTCAGTTAATCTCAAAAGTGCTACAAGATCTCTCTACATACCCCCTTCTGGGGTGTCACCTAGTCTGGAGCACACACACACCCTAGTGACACCCCTGCAGGATGAGCAGATAAGTGAATGTGAGCAGATAAGTGAATGTCAAAAGATTATGGCCAGGCAGGAATGTAGCCTAAGAAGAAATGGAAAGAGTGAAGAGGTAGAAGTAAAACAGTGGAAGAAGGGGATAGTGAGGTTTGAGATTTTGACAGCCACTTGTACTGTGAACTGTGCATTATTTATTAGCAATTCTACATTTCTAGATGCTCATTCTTAATGATGCAGTAAGTCCAAATAATGCAACAAGCCCAAATATCCTGCTGCTCTTTAGTTCTCAAAATATTGATCATGTGGAGCTCTATTGTTTATGCATGGTGACTGTCAGGATCAAGAGTGAAATTGCAATGAAGCTAAATGGAGAGGTGTATCTTGTTGTGAAATGAAAAGCATGTGTTAAAATACAAGAAATGCCTGGCAAGCTTAAAGGAAGTTTTCATTCACCCCCCCCCCCACACACACACACACTCCATATCCCCCCTTTTCAAGTGGCTGCACAGCTGACTCCAGAAGTGGTAGTTATAGGTTAGGCTGGGTATCATATAATTTTTGCAATAAGAATCAGGCTTTTCATTTGTTCCTTAAAAGACTAACTTTATTCCATAGCCACCTCTCTTGAAGCACACTTCTATTGACAAGCTGAAGAGTAAGTGTCATGTGGAAAGTACCATACACTCAGTCTGTGCTCAAAGGCAAGACCATAGCACACAATGATTATCACAAGCACCCTTGCCTTCTCCCCACCCCCCTCATCCCTCACCTTCTTTTCTTTTTCCTCTAGCTGAGGAGACAGAAATTGACACTGAGGGAAAATGCAGCATTGCCAAAATCATATAAATGTTAATGGCTTTCCTGTTCATTTAACTCCACATTAACTGTGTAACTTCCCTAGTTTGACCCATGACCCGAAAGGGTGTGGAAACTCAGGGTTGGGTGGAACTGGCTTTATTCCAGCCTCTATAAAACAAAGGAAAACATTTTGGGGCATTTAAGGTGTCTGGAGGGAGGGTGTCTGGAGGGAGGGAGGAGAGGGCAACTGGGTACATGCCTATACAAAGCAATATGGGACAAGATGGCATTCTGGAAAGAAGTATGAATTAACATTTCAGTTCATGTTTCCAAGATCTGATGCTGCTTGAGGGGGGCTGCCCTTTCCATTGCTCCAAAAGTTGACTCAGGCTGCTGCCACACTGCAAAATTAATGCAGTTTGACACCTATTAAACTATCATGGCTCCATTCTATGGGATCCTGGTTGCCTTATTGCACTGGTAGCCAAACTATCAGGTCAGAATGCACAGGGAAGCCATTGAAATCTACAAACACTTGGACAACTTCAAAAGGAAAGAAGAAAATCTTAAAGTAAATAATGGCCGGTTACAGACCGGCACTTGGGACATCCGCAGGACGTCCCATTTTTAAAAAGGGACGTCTCTTCTAGACGCCCCTGGCTCTAATATGGACTCTGTCAGTACAATATGGCGCCGGCCGTTCCACACGGCCGGCGCCATCTTTACGTATCGGACGCTGTGTGTCCGAACGTGTCGCGGCGTCTGTGACATCGCGAATGCGCCCCTGGCACCTCGCGACGTCACAGAGGCGCCGCAAGAAGAAGCTCCATTTTGGAGCTTCTTTTTCGGTCCGTGCGGGAGCCGCGCGGTGTGGCTGCTGCGGCTCCCACACGGAGCAAACAGCGGCGGCGTCAGACCGCCTCAAAGCGGCGGTTTATAACCCGCCAATGTTTGGCTACCAATCCTGAAGAACACCAAAACCAGAATTCAGCAAACGCAAATGAGAAACCACTCAGTGTCAGGGGCTTTCCCAGTAATGATCACCAATTAGCAGACACTAATCCGCTTTTGCATATCCTCCCACCCTGAGGCCCAGCCATCAGAAACCGAACAATACATAGATTAACATGGGAATCACTCCTCCTTACCCAGGATCATACAGTATACCCACTCTCTTCCAGGTCAGCATTCTCTGAAGATGCCAGCCATAGATGCTGGCGAAACGTCAGGAATAAACTCTTCTAGAACATGGCCACATAGGCTTAAAAACCTGCAAAAAAAAAAAAAAACTATTCAAGGCTAGACTTATGCTTCCCAACAATCTTGGAGACGGTCTGTGATGATTTTGCAGAAACAGAGGGAATTGTTTTACCAGGGTCTCCATAATGCTACAGATGGACAATTTGGATACAGCCCTATCCAAACTTACCCATGCATACAGTAGACCAATTGAAATCAGTGGAACTTTATTATAAACAAGTCTCATTTGTTCTACTGAACTCTTTGAGTCTCTTCAAAGCATGAATGTGTCTGGACCCAGTTCAATAGACTGACAGTGCAATGCTATGTTCCTATGCAAGAGTCTAATTAAACAACCACCTAACCATCTGAAACTCAAGTAAAGCATTAACAAGCCAACTGCATACATTATATCTTTTTTCTCCTTACTGATGCATTTCATCTTAAACATCACTTATTCTGTTTTAGGCTTATTTAAAACTATGCTGCAAGATGAGTGGCAAGATGCTGGTGCCAGATGACAAAGGCCAAGACAAAACAGATAGACACATACCCAAGCTTTGGCAAAATATAGCCACAACTTTTATTGGTTACAGGTGGGTTGGTTGGCATGGCCAGAGGCACAGATCCAATGACCTAATAAGCAAATGACCTAAGCAGTCACCACAAACTGGACTCCTGATCTGAAGAAGGAGTCAGCAAAGGAGATGGTGACCAAGAATCCACTTAGGCATCCAGTCACTGCTAATTCTCTATTGACTGATGGAGAGGGAGTTCCACCCCTAAAGTGGACATCATCTGTAAGCCTCTGTCCATTTTACTGGGACCACATGAATTTATGGCAGATGGGCTACAAGGCTGAACTTCCTCAGCACCTGGATCTTGCCTTATGCACCACTGTCCCAAAATTGTGGCAGAAGATTAAACAAATTGAGTTGCAACCATTGGCAATCCAAAATAAATGTCAACAAAGAGAACCCCATCAAATACCCACAGCTAGATGCACCAGCCATAAAGAGAAGGAGGGTAGCATTAGCAGCCAAAAACAGAATGCCTGGTAGAGTGGATCACTCTTAATAAATACTTCCCAGACAGAGCTTGGCTTCTTCTTTATGGGTGCACAAACAATGCAGGGGAGACTGGGAAGACGATGCTGAGCCAAAGGGAGAAGATGGCAGCTTCCTGCTGCCCACACCGCCACCGCCACCACTACCGCCACCTGCAAAAAATACCTCAGATAAGTCTGAGGGGCCCCTCCTTTGTTTTAACTTTATTGTTAGCCATCTTGAGTCAGGGGAGAAAAAGAGAACAAATCAAATCAATCAATAAAAGTACACCCCAAATAAATTCCCCAAAATCTTTATCACTAAATAAATAGTAAATAAATAGCTCCATCAGGGCTAGCCTGGAAGAAGAGACTCCTCTTTCCATAATCATTACAATTTATAATAAATGCATCCTTCCAGGAGGGAATATTTCCATCCACTTTAAAACAAGCGATAGTGAAACCACTTTTGAAGAAACTCTCCCTAGTTCCCCTGTCAAGAAACAACTATAGACCAGGCTCCTTATTACCATTCCTGGGCAAGGTGATCGAGAGGGTGGTCGTCTTCCAACTCCAAGCTGTCTTGGATGAAACCAATTATCTGGACCCATTTCAAACTGGCTTTAGGGCAGGATATGGAGTTGAGACGGCCATGGCCGCCCTAGTTTATGATCTCTGTCTGGGCATCGACAGGGGAAGTGTGACCCTGCTGGTGCTCCTAGACATCTCAGCGGCCTTCCATAACATTGACCATGGTATTCTTCTGGAATGCCTGAGAGAGCTAGGCATTGGGGCAATGCGCTCCAGTGGCTCCGATCCTACCTCTCAGGTAGATTCCAGATGGTGAGGCTGGGGGACAGTTGCTCTCGCAAGAGAGAGTTGACATCTGGCATCCCTCAGGACGCCATTCTGTCCCCCATGCTGTTAAACATTTACATGAAGTCGCTGGGAGAGATCATCCGGAGACATGGAGCACAGTGTTATAAGTACGCTGATGACACCCAGATCTATCTTTCTATGTCTCTGACTGATACAGTGACTAAGGATGGCATCTCTCCTCTGGATGCCTGCTTAGGTTCAGTAATGGGCTGGATGAGGGAAAACAGACTCAAGCTGAATCCAGAGAAAACAGAGGTACCCGTGATAGGCACCCCAAGTCCAGGGACAAAGATTTATCACCCAGTCCTGGACAGGGTCACACTTCCCCTAAAGGACAAAGTCCACAGTTTGGGAGTACTCATGGATTCATCTCTACAGTTATCATCTCAAGTGGATGTGATGGCCAGGAGTGCTTGGTACCAGCTTCAGCTGATACACCAACTGCCTCCCTACCTGGACCGAAAGGACCTTGAAACTGTGGTACACACACTGGTAATCTCTCATTTAGATTTCTGCAATGCACTCTACATGGGGCTACCGTTGTACCAAGTTCAGAAGCTTCAATTAGTTCAATAAATGCAGCAGCCAGGTTGGTCACTGGAACTTCCAGGTCAGACCACATAACACCTGTATTAAAATCTTTACACTGGCTGTCAATTAGCTTCTGGGCACAATACAAAGTGTTGGTTATTACCTTTAAAGCCCTATATGGCTTGTGTCCAAGCTACTTGAGGGAACGCCTCTCCCTACATAATCCGCCCCACACTCTCAGAACAACTGGGAAGAATTTATTGGATCATAAAAAGTTAGACTAGCAACTACTTCCCAAAGAGCATATACGGCTATGGCCCCCTCGCTTTGGAACAACCTTCCGGTAGAGATCCGACTCATCTCTATCTTAGACGCCTTCAAGAAGGCATTTAAAAAACTGTTTCGGCGAGCATACCCTCCTGATTTTCTATAAAGATCTGAAGAAAATTTCACTTTCTGACTCCATAGAGAATTAAAGATAACTTCACCTCAGGATGAAATGATATATTTTAATATTGTATTGTAGTATTTTTAGATAATATACTGTTTTAAATTATTAATTTTAGATAACTGTTATTTTAATCATTATTGTATAGAATGTATTGGTTGTAATCTCGCTTCGATCCACTGGGAGAGGCAGGAAAATACAAATAAAATTTATTATTATTATTATTAATCTTCCTTAATATCTCAGGACTAAAAAAAAATCAAACCTATATATTAATTGTATTTTCCCTCCTTCCATACTCTTCCATACAAGGCTGCCCTTCTGTGCAGGACCTGGGATAAATATAAGTTTTGAAAGAAAATCCATATTTGATCATTTTTGCAATGAACATGTGAAATGTAAAGGTAGCTAAGCAAATTGAAATACTAAATGAACTATCAGTATGGAACTATTCACTGATGTCCAGAATGCTGAGACATCATCTTTTATTTTCCACTCCACATTTTTTCTCCATGTTTGATTTTACACTTCACATTTTGCTGCCAGAAATGCTTATTGAACCACTATATATTTGTGGAAAATACTGAACATATGAAGGTGGCCCTTTGGAGATTTCGGTGCTTGTAATTTCTCTGACACCTTTGTTTTGTAACCTTAGGTTTTTCCCTGTGAAAACCAGACAATGAAGAAAGCTGACAAGAAGAAAATCAACTCAAATGTGGTGCTGGAGAAGAGTTCTTCAGATACCACAAACAGCTAAAAAGTTAAATGAATGGGTCTTAAAGCAAACCAAGTTAGAACTTCCACTAGAAGTTAAGATGTCTAAACTGAGGCTGTCATCCTTTGCACACATCATGAGTCAGTGGAAAAGTCAATAATGCTTGGCAAAATAGTAGGCAAAAAGGGTGACTGACTACAGGTGTGTTGATTCAATGAAGAAAGCCATGGCTCTGAGGGCCGAAACAGATGACCTTGAAGGGGCAGCTTCATGCCACCCCTTTAAGCATTAGATCAGGGCTGTAGCAACCACACACAGCAGCCCCAATCCAACTATTTGCCAGCTCAAAAAGAGGTGTCAAAATGCTGCTCCTTTTTGAGCTGGCAAAGGTCACCCTTTTCACCACTGCCACAGCTTTGCAGCACTCCTGTGGCAAGTAACATATAAACACTGCACCGCTTGAGCACCTCAATGCGGCCCACTATCTAGGTGGGCAGGCAGCATGATGGGGGGGCACCATCTAAACATCATGCATCCACACTGTCCCCAAGCTGGCCTTAACTGCTGGTCTGTTTCGGACCTGAGTTTTCAAGACCTGAGGAGGGCAACTGATGGTCAGGCATATGAACCAGGCATCTAGGATGTCTCTCATTCACAGGTTTGCCATAAATCAATCAGCTTGATGGCAAACAACAACAATGCTGTGAACCTGCATGTACACGTGCCATATTCAATGAAAGGGCCAGCCCTAGACATTTTGCTACCTTAGGAAGAAGATAAATTCCAAATCCTATTCCACATACAATGTCAATCAGAGAGCTGAATCCCACTTCAAATTAGTAAAGGGACAATATAGTCTACCATAGCTGGTAGAAGAAAGGGTGTGAAAGGCAGGCTAAGTAGTAGGAGAGTGAAAAACAATCAGCTGAGACCCCATTTCTTCCTCCTCCCTTTATTTTCCTTTTAAAAATGTATTTGGGAATATTGTTTACAAAGCACAATGTTTTTTCAATACAAAAAACCGTTCACATATTGTTCACAAAAGTCTCAAAATATGAAAAATTATTAAAATGTGCAAAAATGCTGATAATTTTTGGTTTTGCCTACAAGAATGAAGCATATTCAGATTAATACAGTATTTCTTGGGAGTAGCATCCTTGTGATAGGGCTGGCCCTAGTAGATGCTGATAATACACTACTAGGAAAGAAAAACAGCAAACAGCATGTGCTTTTTTATAGCTTCCCATTTATGCCTGCTCCCACTCTGAGGACAGTAACAGGTGATCACACTTATCTCCTGCATCATACATAAATAAAGAAATAATCACCTAATGACTTCTGCAGACCAGAAATCAAATTCTGCTGTTAAAGCTACAAGAACAGACCACACCAGTATTGTTCAGGGATTTTTTTACAGTCAGTTGGCAGTCCTAGCCATTTTCCACATAAACATTTTCAGACTTGCTTTATATAATCTGTATTCATGTTGATTTGAATGGTAAAGTAACATCCCTCCCTCCTTTTTTCCTTACTTAAATGTCCTTGAGATTTATTTGGGAATTACTTTCTAATCTGCAATATGTCACGAAATGATTAGAGCCAGGTAGGTCCAGAAAAAAGGGATTCTTCATCCTTTTTAGCAGAGTAAACTAAGCAACTTTATAATACGTGTGTGCACACACACACAAATGAATCTGGAAAGAAAAGGGTTTGAATCATGTGGGAAACAGAAAAAGTTAGTAGAAGAGGAAATATACAAAAATATAATTTGAAAAATTTATGAGGACATTATTTCAGACAAGGATCAGTCATCTATTTGTTTGCCTTTAATGCTAAGCCTTGGTTTTTGTGGAATAACAATCCACATATCATATCTCTCACATACAGAATGTCTTTTTGCTACCACTGAGAAAATCACATCTACTCCTCATTCCTGTGGAATTTGGTAGAGGGTGGCAAGAAATTGGAGTTTTAGAGACTAAGGGGCTGTGCAAACACCCCCGAAGGGGCGACCTACAGCCACCCCTTTTTCAGCTAGATCGGGGCGGCAATCATATGCTGTGCCCTGATCTGGCTGCGAAAGGATGCAATAGCTGTAGCTATCCGGCACTCCTTCAGCACTGCATCATGCGGATACAGTGTCAGAGGAGCGCCGTATAGTCATGTGCTGTGTGGTGCAGCATGCTGTGTCACACAGGGCATGCATCATGTAGATGCTACACCCCAACTCTGCCCCCAGGCCCAAAGTGCCGGTCTGCACAGGGCCTAAGTATAACTGTTTCAAATATAAACCAATCAAGCTGGAAGCATGGGATGGGTTCATCCTTTTGTTTTTCCACTGATAATGAACATTAAAAAATAATAATAATAAATAAATTTTTTATTTTTATCCCGCCCTTCCGAGCGATCAGGGCGGCTTACAAAGTGCACCAATGTGCAAGCAACATACAAGGTTAAAAACAAACATACACAGTAAACCTTAAAAAACAATAAAAAGCCCCTTAGCCCAACCTCACGGCCACGAGAGAGGAGGGAGGCCCACAGGATATTCAGTCGGGGAATGCCTGATTGAATAGGAAGGTTTTAAGACCCTTCCTAAATTGGGCCAGGGTGGTAGATGAGCGGAGCTCCGTGGGCAGCGTATTCCAAAGGGCTGGGGCAGCCGTGGAAAAGGACCTTCTTGCAGTAGAAGCTAACCTGGCCCCAGGCACCTTCAGGAGTTGCTGCCCAGATGTTCTGAGGGTGCGAGGCGGAATGTACGGAGAGAGGCGGTCCTTCAGAAATCCTGGGCCCAAGCCATTTAGGGCTTTATAGGTAATAACCAACATTCCAGATTTAGTGCAAGCCTTTCCCAATTAAATATTCCAGATACCAAAATGGAGTGGGGGACTTTCATTAGAAGCTTCTGGGACTTTATTGTTATTGTTATTAAACTTTATTTATATAGCACTGTAGATTTACACATAGCTGTACATACAATTAAAAAATCGATAAAAATGAAACCTGCCAATGGCATACAATGACTTTATAAAGTTTTGGATGTTCATGAAATACTCTTTGGACATGGCCTGGTTTATCTGGTGCCTATTTAATGGCTTAGGTAATAATATGAAAGAAAAAGTTTTTTCAGGAGCACATGAATATAACAATTGCCTTAATGAAAATCTGTACTATTAATACAAAGCAAATTAATTGGTATTCATCATTAATACTGTCAGTAATATATTGGTTTAACCTTTTTTTAAATAAAAAAACTAAAATGAAATTAGGCCAGAATGGCTAGTTACTCCAAATTACTCCTAAGGAATAAATTGAAATAATATGAAATGTTCATAATTACTCAACTTGTTCATGTCGTTATCATGCAACAATTAAAATAGTGATGGTTAAACTAAAAGTTGGAAATGTGAACAAGTTTATTTTTTGACAATTTTGTAACATGACCATGAACAAGACTCTGTTTGATGTAGACCAGCCCTTCTGTGACAAGGCTGAATTCAGAGTTGGCTGCTTCCATCTTCATAGCAGTATCTGTCCAAATTGTTTGGTCATCCTTTGTGCAGGTATATAGACATTCAGCCTGGGCCAGCCCTATCATTAGGTAGAGTAAGGAAGTTATCTGAGGTAGATGATTTGTGAAAGGATGACAAAATGATTGTAAATTAGGGACTGTAAATTAGTGGACCCTTTTAGCACCAGATTGGGGCTGCGGTACCCATACACCGCAGCCCTGATCTTGCCTTTCTGTGGCACAAAAAGGAGCTACAAAAAGTGGCTCCTTTTTGCGCCATGGAAAGGGTGCCATAGTTGCCAGCACCACGGCTTTTTGGCACTCCATTGCACTGCATCATCTAGATGCAGCACCAGAAGAGTGCCGTAATGCCACCATCATGTGGTGTGGCTCACAGCATCACGCTGGCCTGGGGGCGGAGTAGGGGTGTGTGTCGAGTGGATGCCACACCCTGACTCCATCCCCAGTCCGGCCTTTATGGCCGGTCTGTACAGCCTCATACTTGATTATTATTTCTTTTAGCATTTTTACTGCTGATAGCTGGGGAGGGGCACTTGTGGGATTTTATACTTTGTGTGCCAAAAGACCATGACTGACCCTAGGTTCTTTGCATCTTGGCTTATGTATGGTGAGGTGCAATTTACTTCTTCCTATTGGCCCTGCATCTAACACAAGCTTCTTTGGATCCAAGGGTCAAGAACATAGGGCTGGAGCAGTTGGGCAGGAATGAGTAGACTGAGTCCACTCCAGCTGCAAGCAGATCAGGTCCATGCCAAATGCATGGCCTGCTATGAAAGTGGGCCATGGCTTCAGGACCCAACCCTTACCACCAGCAGCTGGATTATCCTGGCTCCTTTTTATTCTGGTTCAAAGGAGTGCAGCTTCAGGCCATGTTGGAGACATGCACTGCTTAAATGTCATGCTTCAAAAGCAGCCAGAAGCCATTTCTTTTTGCCTGTCTGTTCCAGGCCATAGAATCATAGACATGTCCAAGAAAAGGAGGCTCTTTGGTCACACTGATTGTACAACCACCATTTAGTGTCCTGATCTAGCATTTTTTAAGGTCTTTGACATTTTTATTTTAAATATTATCACTGGGAGCAGCTTTGTGTCATCTGACTTACAAGAAAAGATGAAATGGGTCTTTTCATGGCCAGTCATTTTTCACAAGGATGGTCTTTCCACCAATCCTTGCTACAGTTTGATTATCAGGAATATAAAAAATCATTGGGGTGTTGTCCATATTACCACTGTTAGCTATATCAATGCCATTCTTTTGTCTCTGCTTTATAGTAAAACTATGAAATGAAATTACCTTGTTATCTAACTCTTTAGACAGCATATGTGAGATCTTTCTTCTCAGGCAAAGGCCCAAGCCATAGAGGTTCATGAACCATATACACCAACCAACTAATGCTTTGAACTGGGCAATGCCTTTGGTCACTGAATGTTTTTATTCTTTTGCCACCTGAAGTGCCCTTACACAAATGCTAGATTGATTTAAGATATAATCATTTTGTCTGCATTCTGTGACGCTGCCATTCAGATCCTTTTCCAT
This sequence comes from Sceloporus undulatus, assembly GCF_019175285.1. Lineage (NCBI taxonomy): Eukaryota > Metazoa > Chordata > Lepidosauria > Squamata > Phrynosomatidae > Sceloporus > Sceloporus undulatus. The sequence goes on along the minus strand of NC_056522.1, from coordinate 36,404,321 downwards.
TTCATCAAAAGACACAGGTTTGCGATGCATTGCTTTCTTTGACTTGGGTATTTTTTTGTAGTGCAGTTTCCTTTTTTTCTCGAGTCTCTTACAATTTTTTCTTTCACAAATATAGAAATATTAGATCCCTTTGCATGTTCAATAACTTTTAGTTTGAATGAAGCTGTGTAAGAAGCTCTTATTTTCTTTCAGAATTCATTTTGAAGAGGACAAAAACTATTTTTTTCTATTTTAAAGTTTACTATTTTAAAGACCCCTCCCTCCCTTGGTGTGATCCCTCTGGTTGGCTTTTCAGGGACCTCCAGGGTGATCACACCTGATCAGGCTGCCAGGGTGTGGGTCAAGCAAGTGGATTGTCAAAAGGTAACCTAGCAAACTCTACACTTAGGCAGAAAAAATGAAATGCACAGATATAGGATAGGGGGCACGTGGCTTGACAACAGTTCATGTGGAAGGGATCTAGGAATCCTAGCAGACCAGAAATTGAACATAAGTGAACAATGTGATGTGATAGCTAAAAAGGTCAATGTGATTCTAGGCTTCAGCAATAGAAGTATAGAATCTAGATTGAGGGACGTAATAAAACCACTCTGTTCTGCTTTGATCAGGCCTCACATATAGTTTGAATTCATTGATCTGGGTCCGGTTCTCTGGAGCTGCAGAAAATAAATTTGTTCCATCTTCAGTATGACATCCCTTCAAATATTTAAACAGGGCTATCATAACACCTCTTAGCCTACTCTTCTCCAGGCTAAACAGACCTAGCTTGCTCCCCATACAGCCTAGTTTCCAGACCTTTCACCATTTTGATTGCCATGCTCTGGACACAGTTCAGTTTGTCCACATCTTTTTTGAACTGTGGTGCCCAGAACTGGACACAGTATTCCAGGTGAGGTCTGACCAAAGCATAATAGAGTGGCACTATTATTTCTCTTGATCTAGACACTATACTTTTATTGATGCAGCCTAAAATTGCATTGACCATTTTAGCTGCCGCATCACACTGTTGACTCACGTTCAACTTGTGATTGGGGGAGGGAACACGGCAGCAGATAGGTAGGAAGTGTTGGCTTACTCACCTTTACCTTTTATCATTGCACTACTTATGCAAAAGACAAGTGCCTCAGGGAGAGTCTGTTGTATCTGTGTAGAATCTCTCCACAGGAGCCAGAATCTGATTTTTCCACATTCTGGCTAACCTGAAGAGCCTCCAAGAATGCAACATGTTGTCCTATATGGACACATCACTTTCATGTGAAGAAAGCAATGGCAGAAGGGATGAGACTAGAGCACCCCCCCCTTCCACATGTGTGGAGTACACATGCTTACTGAACCCTTGAATATACCTTATACACATACAGTCCTAGGTTCAAACAGCTGCATTCCAAATGAAAGGGAAACAATGCAAGAATTTTAATGGCAAATAAGAGTGCTTTCCACTTGCTTTTCACTGAAGACATGCAAGGAAAATGTGTTTAGCAAGAACTGGTGGATTATTAAGTAGTTTTATCTCCACTCCACATCTCTTTGTAAATAAGTCAAGGTTTGCTGTAACCTTGTGTAAGTGCTGAAAAACCTTCAGAGCCCTAAACAGTAAAATGCCTTGAATGCAGATTCCCCTACTAATAGGAGGGCTGTAATAATAAAATGGAGTTAATAAATATAGTAAGCAGTTGGGGGAAGGGGGAGTCTTTTATTTTCTTTTTCTTTTGTGGAATACTCAATAACTTCTTTATAAATATAAACCCAAATGCCAGCTTTTCAGAGTGTTGGGCTTATATTTATAAAGAAATTATTGAGTGTTTGACACTGTGCTTCATTTAAGATCAATATCTTTCCAAAGAAATATCTGAAACAGTATCTAAAAGAATCTTTTGAAATTGTCTTGACAAGGATATGTGTTGGAAGAACAAAAAAAAAACAGTACAGTATTATGGGGTTTGAGGGTTCTTTCTTATTAATTTTTAACACAAAGATTCTAATTTACATTCTAATATACAGACAATAGAGATACAGAAAGGAAAAAGAAACAAAAATATATACCATATATACTAGACTCTGAGTCAACCTCACATATAAGGTGAGGGCATGTTTTGGGACCAAAATTATGGATTTTGATATGACCCCATGGATAAGTTGAAAGTAAAATTTAGGGGCAATATCTAGACTTATATATGTATATATTAATATATACAGTAATTAATGCTCTGTTCCCCAATCCTGATAGTAATGAAAAAAATACAAAAGAACAAAAATATTATTCTACCACTACAGAGCCAACTAAGTAATCCTACTGCAATTACGAAAAACTCATAATTACAGATTATTACATTGCTAGGTTTCTTATGGCTAAAAAAGAAAAAGAAAGAAAATTATTTTTCAATATTTCAAAAAGTCTTCAATTTGCCTTGTCCTTTAAAACCCCTGATAATTTGGCAATTTGGCTTACTAAACAATTTTAACAATCCATACTCCCATCATCAGTGCTCCAGTCCATTTCGAAGTTTGAGCAAACAACGTTCTTGCTGCTGTTGTCATATATCATTTATATCAAATAATTAATCCATATTTACTTTTGAGGTCTTTCTCCATAATGCATTACAAAAATATTTCTGGTGATATTACCAAATCTACCTTTAATTTTTTATTTTATTTTATTTTGGATTACCATATAAAATATTGGCCAGTAACGTTTTGCTTTCTTACATGTCCACCACATATGAAAAAGGTTATCTTGTCCCCAACATTGATTTGAAACAGTCTGAGCCATTTTTGACAGCTTATCTGGGGTTAAATACCATCTATATATCATCTTATACAGATTTCCTTTTAAGTTGCTTCACAGAGTAAATTTTATATATTTGAACCACATTTTTTCCCATACATCCATTTGGACATTATGCCTGAAATTTTGATTCCACCTTATCATGTCCTATTTTCCAGGCTCATCTTCTGTCTCTAATTTCAAAACTATTTACAGACTGAGGGGCTCTACAGACTGCCCCTAAGGGATGGCAGGACACTGCCCCTTTCCTGGCCAGATCAGGGCTACGGCAACCTCATGCTGCGGCCCCAATCCAGCCTGTGTCATTTAAACAAATTCTGCTTCTCCTCATCCTTCACCTCTAACACTGACATGGACTTTTCTGTCTCACATGTGCTTTCTCATATTTAGAATTTTATTTGTGTCTTATGGCTGTTCCTCTTTTCTCATGTTGTGGAAGCTACAATGGGGGATTTATTTATTTGTTGGTAGCTGTTGCTTTCTTCTGAAAAGCAATATAAAATGAAATAAAAAACTTGTTGACACAGCTACAATCTCTTTGTCCTTTCAACTGAAATATAAAATGGTATGGTATGCTTGCTGTAGAAATGGCAAAGGTCCTTCAGGTTTCGGTAGAGATCTCTCTTAGCACTGTCCTTTTCTTTCTCTGTTCTGAAACAGGCTAACATTGATGCTTTTTTTTTGGGCAGAGATTTAAGGGGGTGGGGACAAAAAGCACCAGCGTACAGCAGTGCATAGGCCAAAGGTGTCAACAAAGTAATACATGCAAACTGGTTTCACAAAGCCTAAAATATTGTTGACCTTGAAATAACTATTCCCTTGTCACCGACACAATATGTGCCATGCACCTTTGTAATGTCACTACAAAGAGCATGAAGACCTCAGGATGACACCCATAGGCCTGATGTTTATTGTGCAGTTCAGCAGAAGTTTGCATGAATGTGTTCAGGCACAGCCACTACATCTGCTTTGGACTCTGTATGACCATTTGAAATATACAACAACAGAACAGTGAGAATCTGTAGACAAACCATGAAAGCCTCAATGGGAGATGTTTCTTTCTCTCGGTCTCTTCTGATTTAACACTGATTGCTTAGCAAAAGCTGATTTTTCTTCTCTTTTTAAAGTGTGAATTTTTCAAAAATAAATATTTGAAACTTGCCAGCATTATTAAAAGTTTTTTAAGTTCACTTTGTTTCTGTAGGAGTTTTATTTCTAAAAGCAAAACACCCCTCTGGTTAGAAATTCCACTGCAGTAAAGAAAAATGTACTACCCACTCATTTTTTTGTTTTCTCTCTGTCTCTCCTTTTTTTCTTTTTGGAGGAAATAAATAGCACCGCATGAAGCTATGGCAAAAAAATCCCCACCAAAAAACGCTGCTGGTCACACTAAAATTTACCATTCTTTTTCTAAATGTGGATTGGTCCTAACCAGGGATGGGTGAGAATGTGGTTTTTTTTTTGGGGGGGGGGGTGTCAATCTTTGGTAACATCTTTAGAGGTCTTTAATCAGAGGTTCAATGGGCATCTTTCAGAAGTGGCTTTAGGTATGTATACTTGCATGGTAGAGGGTTGGACTAAATGGTCCTTATAGAATCTTCCAATTCCAAGTCCCTCAGTCATGTCCCACTGCCCCATCTATTCCTTCTTACACAGCTGTCATAGGACCAGAAACAGGAAGAAAGAGATTTCAGTTTGCGGCCTCCCTCTGTGATACTAAGGAGGACTTGAAAAAGAGAAGGCACTCCTCAAAAGCCCCACATACTTTAGTCTAGGGGGGGTAGTCTTCTACTGGATATACAAACCAACAGTTTATACACACACACACACACACACACACTGCACATTTACTTAAAGAAAAGTCTGCAGAAAGTTCTAGTCTAGAACTCTTTGATGTCATTTTCTAGCAACTAAAAAAAAACATGCACTAGCATCTGAAAATATACTTGTTTCAAAATCTGCATATAAAAACCTTCAGCCTTATGTTCATGTCTTTCATGAACAAAGAAGTGATATTAGATGGAGCACACTTGGTAAATCAACACTTATTTAAATTCGAAGGATTAAATGAGTCTACTCAAGAGCGGATCTAACAATTACATATAGATGGGCTACATCTATACTGTAAAATTAAGGCAGTTTGAGACCACTTTAATTGCCATGGCTCATTGTTCATATGGTAGTTTTGTGAGATATTTACCCTTTTGTGCCACAACAAATTACAAGTCCCAGGATTCCATAGGATGGAGCCATAGCAATTAAAGTGGTGTCAAAATGCATTAATTTTGCAGTGTGGCAGCATCCTTGGTGGGGAATCAAACCATAACAGTATGTAGTACATACAGGTGGATAAAGTCACATTACTATGGCCCTGTACAAACGGGCCAAAAGCAGTGTGCCAGCACCAATTCTAGGGTTCTGGCGCATGCAGCAACTTCATTCTCTGGAAGTCTAGTTCATGCTGGTGGTGCCATGACTACGCGACTCCACCAACACGGGGTGTGCGTCCATGATACAAGCATGACGCCACGTCTGCACGTCTGGGCTCCGCGCTTGCATCATGGACACACAAGTGTGCCAATGGCACTCTGATGACATTGTCTGTGTGCGCCACAAAGAACCCAGTTTTTCTGGGTTCTTTTTGGGGTGGAGGCATACCACATGGTTTAGCTGCTGTGGCATCCTTCTGGAGGAAAACTGGGCACCTCCAGCCTGCCATTTCGGAGCGATCTGGAGAGCCCCTATATAACCCATCAGATTTAGTAATACAATCATATTGCCATGGGCAAGTGAGAGTAAGTGAAGAAGAGAGCACACAACAGCTATGCAAAATAAAGAAGAAAATGTTATTAAGATGGGGGGGGGGTATTTCAAGAGATATTTTAAGAGATATGTTTGAGAAAAAGTGGAGGTTGTTTCTATTAACTATTTTAGATTTGTTTCCATTGTTAAAGTTGTAATTGTCAGTTATACAGCTACACTGAATTATCAATAAACATGAAAAAGAAAGAAAACCTTGGGGGTAAAATGAAAGCCAAGACCTGTGTGGAATAGAAGCAGAAGCTTTCTTGGAGTGGGATGGCTGCTGCTGAATGAATGTTTATCTTGACAGCAGTTTCCAATATCAAAACCATTTTCAAAGTTGATTTTGATGTGAATCACAGGAGGTGGGACTTCTGGGATTTGCATCCAAATAGGAACCCTGCAGACTTCTTCAACTTCTGGTGACAAAAGTATGACATTTATGATTTGTGACTGTTATTCTGTGTGTTCTAGTTGCCAAAAAAAAAAGGATTGAAAAAAAAATGCAACTTTTATTTTCCCCAACAACAAATTTGTAAACAGAAAAGTTTGATGTATCCATTCCGAGTAATTTAGTCACAGGTATGCTATACAAGTATTAAAGTTATCTCTCTAGATTTTTTTCCGGTAAAAACTCTAGTATTTAATAAATAGCATTATATTCTAAAGAGTAGGAATAGATGGGGGGGGGGTTGAATCTGAGATTCTAAACTAAAGTATCCATTTTGTAATACCTAAGAGTTGCTGAAAGGCAAAAATATACCTTTCCTTCTCACATGTGTAAGACTTTACAGTGCACTTTAAAGGATTCCTACCGGAAAGGGAACAGCAATTATTGTGTGTGGATAATTCAATAATTATAACAGAGACGTGTCTCATATATTAAACAATATACATCTGTATTAACAATATTGAATTGTCATACCTAACATTAGAACAATTGTATATACATCTATGACATAGTACTGTGTCCTTGTAATTGTCTCAGAAGGTCCAAGACCATGTAATGAAGCTGCAGCAACTCAGTCCCATCAGTCAAAATGCACAAATCATCATGGGCGGGTTACAAACCGCCATAAAGTACGCGCTCCGCGCGTACTAGGGTTAGGAAGGGCCGTATTAGGGTTAGGAAGGTTCTTACCTTCCTGACGGCCCTTCCTCCCAGTACGTGCGGAGCGCGTACTTTTTTGCGGTGCCCATCCACATGGGCGCCGCCATGTTGACGTAATGTGCGTCCAGATGTGTCGCGGCGGAAGCGATGTCACGAGGGCACACTCCACCCCTCGCGGCGCCACTTCCGCGTTCAAAAAAGGAGCGGCATTTCGCTGCTCCTTTTTTGCTGCGCAGGGAAGCCTCGCGGTCTGGCAGCTGGGGCTTCCCTGCGCAGCGAATGGCGGCGGCGGGAAAACGGCCCCTTGAGGGCCGTTTGTAACCCGCCATGGGTACTTGCAGCAATAACTCGCATGATTAAAATGGGCACAAAACCATGCACACATTTAAAAATCATAAATGGTTATAACTGGTATGTCCAAAACAGGCACACAAGCAAATTCTTGTAAATGGGGGAAATGACTACCAAAAAGTATGCAACTAGGAAAAAATGCATAGGGAAAATGTTCATGAATTAATATACAGGGGGAGGGGGATTCAAACTCGCATGATTTGAACCAAGGATAAAATGTAAAGGATGCATGCTGGATTTGGAAAAATACAACAAAATTAATACTGAACACTTTTCATATTCCTAGTAAAGTAATATTAATTTAATGGAACCCTATATAATTTACGCTGAAATGCAGAACAAAATTCAGGGGTGTGTACCAAGCACCATTTTTGCTATGGATGCTTAGCAAACATTTTTAGTGCAAAAAAGGGAACATTTGGGTAACCTAAATGTTTGATGAAAACACACCTACCCCCTCTCTCATCCACCAATCTCTTTTTGCACTTATTGGCAAATATGTTCAGGATCTTGACTAGCCATTCTGGCAACATCTCACCCTCCTCAGATAAATTTATGTTTCCCTGGAATAGTGAATCAAACTTTACAGAGCAAACAAAAACAATTCAGAATGAGAGCATTGCCTATTTGGGAAACCTGCTTTTCATTCTGCATGAGCTTTGTTTGCTCCCTGAAATGTCATTATGCATCAAATCTCATTGGTCCCATTATGACATCACTAGTGCAAGAAATCAGAAAAGCAGTTTGAAAGAAGCAAAATGGCAGAAAAGCTGCAGTCATTCATGCTTGCAAGGATGCACTAAAGAGGGCAACCACCTTCTGAATGAACACCAGCTCTGTCTGAATATTTGTACATCTTTCTATAGTGTATCTTGGTCTGGGAGAAATCAGCAACCAAAGAGGAGACAAGCTCCACGTGCTAAAAAATGGTCAACTGTTTATTAGTGTTTAAAAACCCCACTGCTTTTTACTGGGCCTAAGAGCTCTCTGACTGAATATTCTAAATGACCTTCCTAAACTGCAAATCTCAGGCGGGTTACAAACCGCCATAAAGTACGCGCTCCGCGCGTACTAGGGTTAGAAAGGGCCGTATTAGGGTTAGGAAGGTTCTTACCTTCCTGACGGCCCTTCCTCCCAGTACGTGCGGAGCGCGTACTTTTTTGGGGTGCCCATCCACATGGGCGCCGCCATGTTGACGTACTGGACGCTGTGCGTCCAGACGTGTCGCGGCGGAAGTGACGTCGCGAGGGCGCACTCCACCCCTCATGGCGCCACTTCCGCGTTCAACAAAGGAGCGGCATTTCGCTGCTCCTTTTTTTGCTGCGCAGGGAAGCCTCGCGGTCTGGCAGCTGGGGCTTCCCTGCGCAGCGAATGGCGGCGGTGGGAAAACGGCCCCTTGAGGGCCGTTTGTAACCCGCCTCAGAATGCAACAGGAAGAAGCCAGAGCAGTTAAAGTGAAATAGTAATGCTTTAAGAATGTAGTGCAATAATCTCCTAACACTACTCCACTGCCTTTCCTGTTTTTTTGTGAAATAGGTTATACCAATCTTTTACTACACTTCAGTCATGAAATGCATCCCACCAAGTTTCAGTGATTCCTACTATATCATATTTGCTTTGCTGTGTTCTGAGTTAAAATTCCCTGTTTATTTCCTGTGTTCTGTGCATTAGTGTAGAGACATCTAAGCCCATGTATCATATCTCCTATGTGCTTATTTAAGCGTCCACTCCCCACTGTTGGGTTCTTATACTATTCACCCAGTTTCCTCTATAACATTTGGGCTGTTATTTCCAGCACTTGATGGACTCCTACCCTCAATAATACTGCCACAACACACACATACACACAAAGCTCAATTTAAAGCCTTCCTAATAAAGTTCATTAGACTTTTAGCAAAAACCTTCCTACCAACTGATGTAAGGTGCAACCCATCACTTGCAAGAGGTTCATCTTCTTGAAACTGCATACCATAGTCCAAGAAGTCAAATTGTTCCCATCAGCACCATCTGTGGAGCCAGTTCTTCACCTCTACTATGCTTCTCTCCCTTCCTGAGCTGAGCAGTTCTTCACCTCTACTATTCTTCTCTCCCTTCCTCCTTTAGCTGGGAGGAGATAAAATGACAACCTGTGCATCAAGGTACAGCGCACCCACATTTTACACGGCTTTCAGCATACGCTGAAAGCTGCACTGGAAAAGCCCATTGCGCACCCCAGAAGAAGTAATGGGGCACGTGCCCATGGCATGTGCGCACTGCTGAGCCACCATATGCCACGGGGGCAAGCCCTGTTACTTCCAATGGGGCTCCAGCACATGTGGAATTCCCCTTACATGGAGGGATCCAGAATGGATCCCAGTGTAAGGGGGGAGGGTGCACTGTATTTCAGCTTTCTACACAGAGCCTCACAATTCTTGTGATATCCTGAAGGCCAGGCTTTCCAGTGTTCCCACATGGACCAAAAGGAAGAGGTAACAGTCAGTGGGTTTATTCCTGTCAGCTTTTCTATTACATCATGGATTTTGCCCCAGAAAGACAGCACATCTCTCAAGACATCATGGTCACAAACCACTGCTTCTGTTTCCATCAGGAGGGAGTTCCATACAACCACTATACATTTTCTCTGAGGATTGGCAAGGAGCCATTCTATGTATTGAAATTTCCAAAGTCATCTGTATGATGTGAACTATTAACTGTATCTATTTTAATTTTTGTAAGTTGCATTGAGACCCAAGCTGGGGAAAAATTGAAATCATTAAAATTACCAAAAATGGCCCCAAATGGTAAATTTCCACCCTAACACATCAAAGTAACAAGAAATTGTAATCATTACTCAACCCATTAACACCACTGTTCTTATAATAATTAAAATAACAACTTTTTGAATTTCTGAATAATTTAACAGGCAACGTGTAAAGATTTAGTGAATTGCTCTCAAACTCTGGCAATGACCATAAGGACCATCTTCCTGGGTCACTTTGACCCGTTTGTATTTAACATGCTGAATTTCTCAGCTGTAAGAGGGAATCATTTTATTCTAGGTGTGGTAAATATTGAATAGATTTTTATTTCCTCTTTTTAAAATTAAAACAATTTAGGTTTGAAGTATACTACTAAAGTGCTAACATGATCAAACACTGTCATCCAGTTTTTAATTTGCAACAAACCTGCTTTATTTACCACAAATATATTCAAATAATGCACTCTAAAATAGAGCTTTGGAGGCATTTCCCACCTCTTCAGGTTTCAAGACAAAAGCATTAGTGTTGTCTCTTCTAAAAGAGCTACAGTGCTCATGATACATGCTGACACTGTATCCTAAATACCCCTGAAGTTCAGCTTAATTGATCCCACTTGGCTCATTTCCTAGACTTCAGACCTGAATACCCTCAGTCCATGTATGTGAGGCTGTTTGACAAACAATGCAAGATGGCAATCTTGCATTACTCTGAGAAACCCATTTGTCTTCTTCGTTTTTGCATAGTTGCTTTCCAAATCAATATCTGAGTAATTAAAATCCACCATGATCAATGTTCTGGCCTGTTTTACAGGCTCCTCTTATCTGTTCAAAAACATTTCCTGAGCTACTTTCTCTCTGCTTGCCCTGGAGGCCTGTCCCAACACCCAGTCATAATAGGGCTACTGCATTTATTGTCCTTACTTAGCCCCTGTTCAAAATATTTAATTTCCTTGTAGCAAACATATTTATATTGTTTTTAGTGTAAGCTCAGATTTTCCTGTCTGGTTGAAAATGGACGTCATCTTAACGTGACATCTCAGTAGTGATTTGGCAATTCAAGTGATATATTTGAAAATGATATCATTCTAATTTATCTTTAAGGCTTAAGTCCTTTAAGAATGTAATGCCAGGAATGTCTGCAGAGATTTTAATGAATAAATGTACTTGTGGGAGAAGGCACAGTGCTAAAGGAGCATGTGATGCTGTACATCATGTGGTGAGGCATGCGGGATAACACAACCATGGGAGTGGGGCTGGAGCATGCGTCATATGGATGCTATGCCCCAACTCCACCCCCAACTCAGCCTTTAAGGCCAGTCTGCACAGGGCCATTGTCTCTCATTCAGATGTAACTGAACTTTCTCTGTAGAAGCATCCTGACTGTGGAACTCCCTACCCAAGGAAGTTCAACTGGCTCCATCTTTTTAAAGTATCTGGCTTTATATAAGGCATGGGAAACATATATCCTTCCAGGTGGTAGGTGGATGCGATTAGATTACTGCAGTCTGCCCTAGGTAGAGCCGCTCTTAAGAAGTGTTTGGAAGCTAAAGATAGCCCAAAAGGCAGCAGCCAGACTAGTGTCCGTTTGCATTGTAGAGACCATATAACAGGGGTAGGCAACCTTTTTGAGCCGGGGGCCAGGTTGCTGTCCCTCGGACAACTGGGGGGCCGAAACAGTGGGGTGGAGCTTCCACCCTCCGGGGGCAGGGCCACATGCTGGGGGTGGAGCTTCCACCCTCCGGGGGTGGGGCCACATGCTGGGGTGGAGCTTCCACCCTCTGGGGGCAGGGCCACATGCTGGGGGTGGAGCTTCCACCCTCCAGGGGCGGGGCCGCATGCTCTGCCCCCGGAGTGATAATAATAATAATAATAACGGTTACTAGCATGGAAACTACTAAAATGCAATTCAAAATAGAAGGGGAAAAGCATGCACCACTGTCTCATCTCAGAGAAGCACAAGGAGCTGAAAGGAGTTTTTGCAAAGAAACCACCAAGGGAAATAAATAATAATAATAACATTAACAAGTTACTACTAAAATGCAATTCAGAATAGAAGGGAAAAAGCATGCTCCACTGTCTCAACCTAGAGAAGCACAAGGAGCTGAAAGGAGTTTTTGCAATGAAACCACCAAGGGCAAATAAATAAATAATAATAACATTAACAAGTTACTACTAAAATGCAATTCAGAATAGAAGCCTAACCCCCCTCCCCTAAGGAAGCAACCAACCTCCGGCTGGCTTCTCCTCCTTCGTCCTCCTCCTTTCCCTGCTCTGCTATTCATAAGGAGGAGGAGGGCAGAGGGCAAGGTGGAGCCTGATGCAGGCCTGCTGCAGCCCCTGGAGCCCTGTTGGAGTGCTTGAGGGGCTGCACCAGGCCTCCTAATGAGCGCCGCCATTTTGTTTTTCAAAATGGCGGCCAAAATCTCGCGTGACTTTTGCCATCCTGAGGTCACGCGATACTTCGGCCGCCATTTTGAAAAACAAAATGGCGGCCGGAGCGGCGCGAAAACGGAGGAAATCGGCGGCAATCGGCGGCAGGATTGCGCAGGGGCCGGCAGGAAGGCCTTGGCGGGCCGCCTCCGGCCCGCGGGCCGCAGGTTGCCGACCCCTGCCATATAACATCAATTCCTAGCTCAATTCAAGGTGCTGGGTTTGACACTCAAAGCCCTAAATGGTTTTGGGGCAGGAGATCTGAAAGACATTTGCTCTTATATGTCAAAGGGTTAAAGTCAGCACACTGGGGAAATGCTTAGATGTGTGTGTGTCTGACCATGAGCATCCAGCAATGGGAAGGACAAAGCTGATCATAAACAGCTGATGCTCATAGGCTCAGGGACACTCTGGTGCCTTATGCACTAAACCTGGATGATGAAATATGTGTCTGGATTGCACAGGAGGACACTTTAGAGTGTGGGACAGGAAGTGATTGAGTTTGGGAGACCGCATGGTCTGAAGGCTATATAAACTCAAGGGCTCCCAGTAATTGCTTGTGGGTTGTAGTAGGAGTTGGTATTCATGTGATCTGTATTATAGCATTGGTGATTTGGATAGCACTCTGTAAATAAAGATAGCACTTCGGGAGACTTGGCTTGTGTCGTTGTTAATCAGCTGAAGCCTGGCATCGGTTGCTGAGAGTCCCCGGAGATTCCTGCATTCCTTCAGTTCATGGAAGACATCCAGTTGCTATTATTATTATTATTATTTATATAGTGCTGTAGATTTGCACAGCGCTGTACATAAAAACAACAAATATAAAAGAGTAAACCTGCCTATAGCATACAATCTAATAAATGATAGGATAATACAAATAAAACACATAGCAATACAGGAAATGGTTCAATAAAACAGACAACAAAAAGAACATCAGATAGCAAGTGACAATCACGCAATGTCTGGGAACGCTTCTCTGAACAGGATGGTCTTCAACTCCATTTTGAAGCTAATTAATGAAGTGATGGCCCTTGCTTGCGAGAGAAGAAGGTTCCAGGAGTGAGGGTAAGCAAGAGAAAAGGGGCGAATCCTAGATGGGGCAGAGGAAATCCTGAGCTGGGACAGCTGACTTTGACTACCAGAATGGAGGGCCCGAGTGGGAAGGTGAGGAGAAAGAATGTCTGATAAATAAGGGGGGGCAGCCCATGGAGGGCTTTAAACGTTGCCAGCAGGAGCTTGTACTGAATACGGAAAGGGAGGGGGAGCCAGTGAAGGGATGCCAACAAAGGAGAGATGTGGACAGAGTGGTGGGCAGATGTGATAATGCGTGCAGCTGAATGCTGGACAGAAATTAAAGGATGGAGATGAGAAAGAGGAAGCCCAGCCAGGAGGATGTTACAGTAATCAAGTCGTGAGACCACCAGGGCATGGACCAGAATCTTGGCAGTAGAGGCGGAGAGATATGGTCGGATTTTGGCAATGTTGTATAAAAAGAATCTACAAGCCTTGGCTGTGGTCTGGATCTGAGGGATACACGACAGAGAAGAATCAAAGATAAAACCAAGACTGCGGGCTTGCTGGACTGGTTGAATAGAAATGTTGTCCACAGAGACAGAAAAGGAGTGTTGAAGGGTGGACTTAGGAGGAAAGACAAGAAGTTCCATCTTGGACTTGTTGAGCTTCAAACGCCAATGGCGCATCCACTGCGAGACAGCTGTGAGACAAGACAAAACTTGCTGTTCAAGCCTTGGAAAGAGGTCAGGGGTGGAAAGATACAACTGGGTGTCATCGGCATACAGATGGTAGGAAAAACCAAAAGAGCTAACGAGTTTACCTAAGGACAGTGTGTAGAGAGAAAACAGAAGGGGACCCAGAACAGAGCCCTGGGGAACTCCAACAGATAAGGGAACGGAGGACAAAGTCTGACCACCTGTGACCACTGCAAAAGATCTGTCTGACAAATAAGATCTAAACCGGTTGAGAACAGAGTCTGAGAACCCAAGATCAGAGAGTATATCAACTAGAAGGCTGTGATCAACAGTGTCAAAGGCTGCAGACAAATCAAGATGGATGAGAACAGAGTAAAGGCCATTAGCCTTGGCCCGTAAAAGGTCATTTGAGATCTTAGTGAGAGCTGTCTCTGTAGAATGCCATGGGCGGAAACCAGACTGAAAGGATCGAGAATGGAGTTGGCGTCAAGAAACTCAAGACAATGAGAATAAACAACCCGTTCCAAGACCTTAGAAAGAAAGGAAAGACGAGAAATCGGACGATAGCTAGACAAAGAGGAGGGGTCAAGAGAAAGTTTTTTTTCAGAATTGGGGAAATGAGAGCATGTTTAATAATAATAATAATAAATAAAATATTTATTTATAGCCCACCTTTCCTCAGATCAAGGCGGGTTACAGAAAGTGCCATTACAAGATAAAAACACAGCAAATATACATTAAAATAGCAAATCACCAAATACAATCAAATGCAATCAACAATATAACAATATTCAGCTAGCTTTAGAATGTACAACAACAGTAACAGTGAGGGGGGAAGAGGGGAGGCTAACAAGGGAACAATTAGGGGAAGGCTTGTTGGAACAGGAAGGTTTTTAACTCCTTCCTGAACCGATCAAGGGAGGTGGCCGAGCGGAGCTCACCGGGAAGCGAGTTCCAGAGCTGAGGGGCCGAGATGGTAAAAGCCCTACGCGTTGTTGTGGCATATTTCGAGTCTGGAACTCTCAGCAAATGCTTCCTGGCCGATCTGAGTGTGCGGGGTGGATTATATGGGGAGAGGCGGTTCTCCAAGTACCCTGGGCCCAAGCCATTTAGGGCTTTATAGGTAATAACCAACACCTTGTATTGCACTCGGAAGCGAATAGGCAGCCAATATAGATCTTTTAATACTGGCGTTATATGGGTGGCCCTGGAAGATCCAGTGACCAATCTAGCTGCCATATTTTGAACCAACTGTAGCTTCCGAGTATGGTACAAGGATTGCCCCATGTAGAGCGCGTTACAGAAATCCAAACAAGAGGTTACCAGAGCATGTACCACCGTTTCAAGGTCCCTCCGGCCCAGGAAGGGTCGCAGCTGGAGTATCAGCCAAAGCTGATAGCAGGTGCTCCGGACCGTCACATCCACCTGAGATGTAAAGTTGAGCGATGAGTCCAGGAGCACTCCCAAGCTGCGAACAGAGTCCTTCAAGGGGAGCGTGACCCCGTTCAGGACAGGTGGACAAACCTCCAATCCCGGACCGGGGGAACCTATCACGAGCACTTCCGTTTTCTCTGGATTCAAACTGAGTCTGTTTTCCCTCATCCAGCCCATTACTGAGTCTAGGCAGGCATCAAGAGGAGAGATGCCATCCCTGGTCACTGCATCAGTCGGAGACACAGAGAAATATATTTGGGTGTCATCAGCGTACTGATAACACCGCGCCCCGTGTCTCCGGATAATCTCTCCCAGTGGTTTCATTTAAATGTTAAATAGCATGGGGGACAGAATGGTTCCCTGAGGGACACCAGATGTAAGTGCCCTCTTGTCGGAGCACACGTCCCCCAGCTGTACCATCTGGAATCTGCCCGAGAGGTAGGAACGGAACCACTGGAGCGCAGTGCCCCCAATTCCCAGCTCCCTCAGGCATTCCAGAAGGATACCGTGGTCAATGGTATCGAAAGCCGCTGAGATGTCCAAGAGCACTAACAGGGACACACTACCCTTGTCCATGCCCAGACGGAGATTATCGACCAGGGCGACCATGGCAGTCTCAACTCCGTAGCCCGCCTGGAACCCAGTTTGAAATGGGTCCAGATAATCCATATCATCCAAGATCGATTGAAGCTGGATTGCAACTGCCCTCTCGATCACCTTCCCCAAGAAAGGCAATAGCGAAACAGGCCGATAATTATTATGCATCAGGGGGTCTAGGGAGGGCTTTTTTAACAGCGGTTTTACGATGGCCAATTTTAAGCTGGATGGAAATTGCCCTTCCCTAAGAGATGTATTAATTATGCGGTGCAACAGAGTTGTTACAACTGTACCTCCCTGAGCCGCTAGCCACGAGGGACAGGGATCGAGAGAACAAGTTGTCTTCCTAACACTTCTAAGGATCTTGTCCACATCCTCGGTACTTACAGACTCAAAATGATCCAGTACAATTGAGTCCACGGAAGCTCTGGAGACCTCTACTCTGGTTTCTGAACAAATAATGGCATCTAGATCAGCCCTTATCCAAGAGGTTTTATCCACAAAGAAGTTGTTAAATGCGTCACAGCAGGCCTTGGATGGTTCCAAAATAGGGTTCAGGGAGGAGGGTAGCTGAGTAAGCTCCCTCACTACCCTGAACAGCTTTGCCGGATGCGACTCCGCAGATGCGATACGCGCAGCATAGAACAAATTCTTTGCTGCGTCTATCACCACTCCGTAGTCCTCCAAAAGGGAGTCCAGAAGTGCCTTGTTGGCTAAGTCCTGATGTGTCCGCCATTTGCGTTCTAGTCGTCGCAGGACCTGCTTCCTTGCCCGGAGATCTTCTGTATACCAGGGCTGCTTTTTGGAAGCAGGCCTGAGAGGACGCTTGGGAGTGATGCTGTGTATAGCCCTGGACAGATCAGTGTCCCAGGTGGTAGTCAGGGCATCAACAGAATCGCCGTCAGATCCAACCATATACCCCTCTAGGGCTTCTTGGAACCTTTTGGGTTCCATTAACCTTCGAGGGTGGACCATTCTAATAGGTCCGCCACCCCCGGGGGGGGATCTGGGTAGATGCCTTAATATTAGCCTCAACCAGGAAATGATCCGTCCATGACAAGGCGGAAATGTTGGTTACTTCCGCCCACGGAGTTTCCATGTCCGTACAAAAGACCATATCGAGAGTATTACCAGTGGAATGCGTCGGCCCCGTAACCAATTGAGAGAGGCCCATGGCGGTCATGGTATCCATGAACTCTCGAGCCGCACCAGGTGGACTATAGCTGGCCGCGAAGGGGATGTTGAGGACTCCAACAGCAGCTCCGAGACCAGCTGTGTCAGCTCGATCAGAGAGCCTGTTAGTGTATGGGGTGGCCGATAGACAAACAGAATCCCCAAACTGTCTCTGGCTTTTAGGGTCAGGTAAATACACTCGATATGAGAGGTTTGACTAACATGGTTTCTAGTTAAGGAAAGGGTGTTCTTATAAATCAAGGCAACTCCCCCCCCCCACCTAACCTGGTCTAGTCCTTAACTGAGAACCTGGCAGGAAGGGCCTGTGCCCACACAGCTTCACCTTCAGTCCCAAGCCAGGTCTCAGTAAGGCAAGCCAAGTCGCAGTTCTTATCTTCAAGAAGATCGTACATTATGTGGGTCTTATTTTTGACGGACCTGGCATTGCACAGGAGCAGAGACAGGGTTTGTGGTACGGTTGGTCTGACCCTCAGGCCTCTTTGGTTAGGAAAGTGGATGGAAGGTGAGATAGATATTACACATCGATTTCGCCTTCCCCTGTAACACATTCCCACTTTCCTACCGCCATACCTCCCCCCTGCCCCACACTACTCCAATAAAGTCCGAAGGGAAGGAGCCTGTAGAGAGAGAGAGACTGAAGATATGGAGAAGCAAGGGCAGAAGACAGGGAGCTATGGAAATTAGAAGACGAGTAGGAATTGGATCAAGAGAACAAGTTGCAGGTTGTTATCTCTACTGAGGGCTGTGAACCACGTTTCTGAATTTGCCAGTTATACTCTGCTATATGCCAGCATTGGCTATATGGCTCAGATGAGTTGCTGACATTATATGAGCCTGCCAGAGATTTGAAACCTTCAGAGAAGGCCCTGTTGCAAGTCCCAGATCCTCAGGGACATAGCCGGGGGGGGGGGCACCTTCCGTGAGATACAATGAATGGTTCATGCTGCTGCACCGCCACACCCAAGCCCCCTTTTAATGGTGGCACTTAATTTGGACCCCACCTCCCCTTCCCAATATCTTGGCTATGTCCCTGAGATCCTCATGAAGTTAGGCTGGTATGGACACATAACAGGGCTTTCCCCAACTGTGGAACTCCCTACCCAAGGAAGTTTGGCTGGCTCCATCTCTTGTAAGGTTCAGGTGGGCATCTGAAACAGTGCTGTTCTGAATTGTCTTTAAAGTCTTAAATTGCTCTGCTTTAACTGTTTTCAAAGTGTATTTTAGGATAGTTTTTATTGTTTTAAAAGTTTTTAAAGAATATTTCAATGGGTTTTAAACTGTTTCATCTTTGCACTGTTTTAATTATTTTTATTTCTTCATTACAGTGGTACCCCGGGATACGAAATCACCGCCTTACGAAATTTCCGGGTTACGAAAAAAATCCATTAGAAAAAACTGTTTCGGGTTACGTTTTTTTTTCGGGTTACGAAAAAAAATTTGGTGCTTTTCGGCGCTTTTTCACACGGAATCGCAGCTTCCAGCGCTAGCGCCTATGGCAATTTCGGCTTGCGAAAGATTTCGGGTTACGAAGGGCTCCGCGGAACGGATTACTTTCGTAACCCGGGGTACCACTGTACTTCGGGAGCCCTGGTAGCCTGGGAAGTGACACAGAAATATCACAAATGAATGAATGAATAAGTTCTGCTGAGTAGAACCTGAGGGGAAATTAGAAAAATTATTTTAAGGTTCATGAATGGAGTCTGATAATAGATTGAACTCAGCACTTTATGTAATAACGCAGTGCCAGGTGGACTCTAGTTTCTTAGTCTAGGGGCTTGTATACATTATTTCCCAATGTATTCCCAAATTCCTGTGGGGCTGGCCCCATCTTTAGACCATGCAGTCCCCAAACCCCAAATTGGGTCTGGGCTATTTACACAATGTCTTCTCCAGCATTTTTAAAAAATGACTTCAGACTAGCCCAGAGCGATTCACCTCTGAAAAGTGACTTAAAGGACTGGCAGTTAAAGGAGGGAGGAATGTGGGAGGAATGCAGGGGGCAGAATATTCCAGGGGAGCCAGGAGTATTCTGGCAATTGTAGATAAGCCCCTGGTTTCCACCCCAAAGAAGCAATTAAACCAACTTTATGTGGAATTCTTTCTTTTCTTTTTTTAAGTGTCAACAATGGGGCAACAAAAGGCTATGACATACAAGGAAACTCACTGGTAAAGAATAAGCTCTAGTTATCTATGTATGTCAGACTTGTTCTTTACATCATATTCCAGTGTTTTAGCTGTTCTCATAGCAGCAAAATCTGTCAAGATGTTTTACTATATGGCTTGGAATATTTTGTACATGTTTAACTTAACCTGAAAATAGTATGAATTTACAACATTGTATTATACCCAAGCAATCTGTTTTCTTCATCATGGGTCTATCTTATTTAGGCCTTAAGGTAATTTTCCCTTTCCCCCTTCAATGCTAGACATCTATCTCAAAGTCCTGTCTTGATGGTACCACTGTCTGCATCTTAGCCAATGACAACATTCTGTCACACTGCTTCCTTCATCAGAAATTCAGAAACTTTTCAAATAGAGGCAAATCTGCTTGTCTAAAGTTGGGACTTGCTCAGCCTATCTCCATTTTTGCCAGACTGCTTGTTGAAGTTCTTGTCTCAGATTCCCCAAACTGTTTCCATATCCTCCCCAGACCAGTCAATCTGTCTGTGGGAACGAAAACCTTTGTGCATATTAGAAAGCACTGCTATGCAGCTTCTCATTTTCAGGCAAAGGCTGTGAAGCTTTTGTTTTCCATCATTCCTGGACTCTTTCCCAGCCTTTCATTTATACCAACTATCATAGGCTCTTCTGTAAGAATGTTAACCTGTCAACAGGCTCATTAAAAATCCATAGCCTGTGCATCCGCTAATCTCAAACTTTTCCTTTTAATTTTCGACATGTTGGGAGAACTATGTGGTGCTAGACGGGGTTGAGGAGGAGTAGGTAAGCAGCTGAAACTAGAAAAAAAATCCTTAGTGGATTAAATTTCACAATCCAGATTTCAAAAGCATCTTTCCAGGTTTGTACTAAGAAATAACTACTGAGTTAAAGTATGACTGTGTCCATAAGTTAGATGCCAGGCAAATTGCATTCTATAGTTCTAGTTAATGTCCTTCAGCAGTGTCTTTCTATATGAGATTTAACCCATTGTGGTTTTGAATTTTGATGAATGCTAGATGCAATAAACTTCATGTATCACTTAAAATAAATGTATTACCACTAGTGTTGCCAGCAAGTTTATAGCTCGTTGGCTCCAAATATATAACTCAAATCTTACAATGTTAACCTCCAATCTGAGGCATGGGACACACCGTCTGAAAAGGTCGGCCTGCCAGCGGCCTAATTTCCTGAAGAGGGAAGCCACAACTGCCAAACCGCACGGCTTCCCTACGGAGGAAAAAGAACATGGCAGTGCTTACATAACAATGGCAGCGCCCATGTACACAGAGTGCCGCCATTGTTACGCTGCCTGCACATACTAGGGTTAGGGACTGTGCGGTTGCCACACGGTCCCTAACCCTAGAATCGGCACCGGTATGCCACTTGTTGGAGGTATGTACCACACCTGAGATAAGTATTATGACTCCCAGCATCTTAGTTCATCTTAAATTGTTGTCTGAACTAGTGAATTCTACTCTCCATGCCCTTCCAAGGTCACAGCTTATTCATGCACCTGTTTCTCACTGCCCTGAATGATTTCCTCCCTTTCTTTACTAGGACCATTGCCCTGTTCTGGAGACAGTTGGGATGGAACATAGATTTCTCCCTTCCTTCTATTTCTGTAACATGAGTATCTGGTCTACCAATGACCCAGGTGAAATGCAGCTAGTTATCAGGTACAGAAGAAGAGTAGAATGGAGAAAGATGTCAGATCACAACAATAAAAGGAACTTGGGAGGTCCTCAGGATCTGCAATGATTCATGCAACTACAACATCCTCAACCATCTAGATGTAATTGCTACACTATTGTGAATTAAATCCTGAAAAGGAGAGCTGTCACATGCTTATAGTATCAGGAAGGTTCATTAGGAACCTTAAATATTCAGATACAATCTGCTTTCCTGTGATTTTCACCCATTGGTTTGAAGTCCTCTCCTCTGGAGGAAAAAAGAACAAGTCTGTACCATCTTCTCCATAACAGCCCTCCTGTTATTTGAAGACAGCCATCTGGGGCTAGTTAAGATTAAACAGCTAAAAGCAATTTATCATAAGAATATCTATTGTGATGGCATTTGTATCTATATAGAGATATTCTACCACAATAGATACAGATATATAATGAAACCAATAGATGCCTCTGAGGAATAATCACATGCCTGGATTCTAGGGGTGTGCATTCATTTTTAAATTGAATGAAAAACAAAATGAATGAGCCCCATCAGTTTCATTTGTATCCATTATAAAAAGGAAGTGGAATAAAAATGTGTGCATTACAAATGAAAAATCCATTTGTTTGTCATTTGTTTCACCAGGGTGAAAAATAGAAATTTTCTAGAACAGCCTGTATAGGTCATAGAAAGGTTACAGGAAAGTAGAGTGGAGGAAAGCAGTTAGGCTTGTGATTTTTAAAGTTGCTTACAAAATGAGGACCCTTTTCCAGATCTGTCTAAAACTTGACAGATAGGTTGGCTTGTTGAAGTATTAAAACTTATAAAAATATCATGACAATTGGATAGCAGATGACACAGTTGTAGGGGGCAAAATCAGTTCTCTTCCCTCCTGCAAGTTTTGTTTTCAAACCATGAGTTACACCATGTAAGCAATGCAGAGCTTTGAAAGTTAGGTTTACTGACTACACTTCCTAGCATTCTACAGTCAGCAAAGTGACACCTCTAGTGGTGGTCAAAATATTCTG
Organism: Sceloporus undulatus; assembly: GCF_019175285.1. Classification (NCBI taxonomy): domain Eukaryota; kingdom Metazoa; phylum Chordata; class Lepidosauria; order Squamata; family Phrynosomatidae; genus Sceloporus; species Sceloporus undulatus. The sequence goes on along the minus strand of NC_056522.1, from coordinate 36,382,315 downwards.
GACATTGTGTGCAAAACAGGTGTCAACATCCTGCACTGGTAGACAAAGCTCTGATGACAATGCTCTACTCTCATAGCTTCTTCTTCCCATACTACCACAAAAACTCTACCTCATAAGCCAGATAGTGCCCCAACCCAAGGCTGTTGTGGATTGGGGTGCTGGTGAAATGATGACTGCAGCCATGAGATGCAATGAGACAGGCAGCTGGGGAGACCCCTCATTCCTGCTTCAACTGCTTCTCTCAACACATTCTATGACCAGCAGAGTGATAGCCATCATTTCCTAGTGCCCTAATCTGAAGTAGAATCATAGAATCATAGAATTGTAGAGTTGGAAGAGACCACAACAGCCATCAGGTCCAACCCCCTGCCATGCAAGAACTCTCAATCAAAGCATCCCAGATGGCCATCCAGCCTCTGTTTAAAGACCTCCAAAGAAGGAGGCTCCACCATTCTCTAAGGAAGGTGTGTGTTCCACTATCAAACAGCACTTACTGTTAGAACATTCCTCCTAATGTTGAGGGGAAATCTCTTTTCCCGAAGCTTGTGTCCATTGTTCCAGGTCCTGTTCTCTGGAGCAGCAGAAAACAAGTTTGCTCCCTCCTCAATATGACATCCCTTTAAACAGGGCTATCATATCACCTCTTAACCTTCCCTTCTCCAGGCTAAACATCCCCAGCTCCTTAAGTCGTTCCTCATAGGACATGGTTTCCAGACCCTTCACCATTTTAGTCACCCTTCTTTGGACACACCCTAGTTTCTCAATGTCCTTTTTGAATTGTGGTGCCCAGAACTGGACACAATACTCCAGGTGGGGCCTGACCCAAGCAGAATACAGTGGCACTATTACTTCTCTTGAAGTACCTTAGAAACTCTCCAGTTGGGGCACTGCCTGGCTTAAAATATAGGCTTTGGAGTCACTTTTGATCATTAATAACTGTAAATGTGAACTCCAGATGTTATGAGGTCATAGGTTTTGTTTACAATTTCATAAATATTGAATAGGATGCCAGTAAGTAATTTCTAAATTACTTGCTGGAGCATCTCCTTCCATATAATCCACCCTATGCTTCAGTCCTCTGGGAAGAATCTGCTACAACATAAGAAGACTAGACTTTTAGCAGTGACCCAGAGGTCCTTCTCATCAGCCACTCCCAGGCTCTGGAATGACCTGCCAGATTAGATCTGTCAGATTACCACATTGGAAACCTTTAAGAAGGCTATTAAAATGGATCACTTCCGGCAGGCCTTTCCAGACTAAACCAAACCTACTGACTTGCCTCCCTCCTACTTTCACCTTTAAGCCATCACGGCGACACTGGAAGTGTCATTGATACCATTGCTTCCAACCTCCCCCCCCCTCCTCTAGAAGATGATTCATTTCCACCCAAATCTGCCTGAAACTTTTTTTTTTTACTTTATTGATCCTGGAATATTTTAAATTTTTCCCATTTATTTTCTTTTTACGGTTTGATTAATGATTTTATGTTTGGGGGGGAGGGTTGGGGTTTTGCAGGTTTTAACTGTATTTTAAAATTGTATGTGATTTTATCTTGATATTTCTGTAATCCACTTTTATTCTTTCGAGAAAAAGTGTAATAATAATAATAATAGCTCTAAGACAGTACAAGCTAAACAACACTCATCAAATAGTGTGTCCTGTTTAAGGCAGATGAGTGCCCAGTAAGTATACCTACAGTCCATAGAAATGGATAGGTGAAAACCAGACCAATTCCAAGATGTACAGGGGGCTTCAGCAGAAGCAGGAAGAAGGTAATCTAGTCTGAATGCAAAAAAACAGGGCTGAGTCAGAAGCTGAGAAGATGGTTTCCAGAAAGTTTAGTCTAAGGTGCATGCTTAAAATAATCCAGGACCACCAGACAGTATGAGGAAATGCTGGAACTGTTTATCTTCAGCAATGGAATGGCCTCGCTTGAACAATTAATAGCCAGTAGTAGATGAGCCCAACTGGCCTCATCAGCTGAGCATAGCATTTTCTGACCTTTTGCTCATGGCCTTTTAATTTACAACATTCCACTGGATGAAGTGCTTCTAGTTATCAATGCAACTGTAGGTGCTGTTTGAGGTGAGTTGGACTCTGCTTCTGCCAGGTTCTGCCAAACCAGGACTGCCAGCCTCCTCTGGCTCTGACTAGGCCCTGTTATCTTGGCACTCTTCTCTTCTTCCTTTTCCTTGTCTGAGGAGGCCTCCTCTAGGTAGAACATGACATAATGGTTACCTGTTGACTGTGTGGGTGTCAAAGGCCAGCCCATGCTGAGATATCATGCATTTGTATAATACAGAAATCAATTGAAGCTGCCTATCTGGTGCCCTGAGAATCATGCATACACACAACTCAGCACTAGATCTGGCTATCATTAGACTCAGTATTGCAGGTGAGGTCTGACCAAAGCAAAATAGTGTGACACTATTACTTCCCTCACTTTAGACACTACACTCATATTAATGCAACCTAGGACCATATTAACTTTTTTAGCTGCTGCATCACACTTTTTTTACTGATGTTTAGCCTACTAAGGCTCCTAAATTCCTTTCACATGTACTGTTATCAAGCCAGGTATCACCCAGCCTATATCTGTGAATTTCATTTTTTTTTTCTGCCTTTCATTTTTCCAAGTCTCTAATCTGTTAAGGTCATTTTAAGGTAGATTGAGGTGTAGTGAGGTACCACCTTGTCCTTTACTTCAAGCAGCCAAATGTCTTCAGCTAACCCTGCTTCACGTTTAAGAGATTTTTCTCCTTAAGCTTCCAAACTCTGAATGGAGATGGAGGCAATTTTCATTCTGACTGTACAGTAGGCCCTCTATATCCACAGATTCTACCATTCATAGCTTGTAAAGGTTTTAAAAATAAATACATTCCAAAAAACAAACCGTTTTATATAAAGGACACCATTTTACTATGCCATTGTATTTAACAGGACTTGAGCATCCATGGATTTTGATATCCACTGTGAGGGGGGGGGGGTGTCTTGGAACCAAACCCAGTGGATACCAAGGGTCCACTGTAGTTGGGAAGTGAAGAGAGAAGCCTGTATGATGTGTTGCTTGTTGGACTCCACTGCTCTTTCCACGCCAGGTGAGTAGCTAAAGAAAAGAAAACCACATACTCCACCTCAGCTGGGAAACTGATCCCATTACCTCTGCCATCCTGCAAAGGGATGATGGAAGTTGTAGTTCAATGACATCAGGAGGCCACAGATTCCCCAACTGCTATGCATTTGACATAACATCCAGTGCACTGATGTTTAGATGGTATATTTAGTTTACATTCTACAATTAAAAGGTCATGCAACCAGTGTTGCCAATTTCAGGATTTTTTTCCTGGAAATTGGGATTTTTAAAGTTTTCCTGTGTCATTTCCCTGATTGCTACATTTCTGGGAAGATTCTGGGAAATTCAACCTTCCCACCCTAACAACCCAGCCAAAAATACCTTCCCACCCCCAAAAAACCTCCTGACATACCCCCCATCCTGGAAGTCCCGCTCCCTTTAGCCTTCCCATAGTGCCTTGCACATGCCCCGACCCAGTAGCCCCGCCCCATTCCAGGAAATTTGGGGGCATTCCAGGAAGCCAATCAGGGAATTTCCTTTGAGGGTGATTGGCAACACTGTAACCCTCTCAAAGATGATCACAGAACAATGCAATTCATATTTCAGCCTGCAAACCTGTTGGTGAGATACAGTACAAGTATCAAGTACACACCATTGCCACAGATAGCCACCTTGCTTTTGTTACTGACAGAGAGGACTTTCATTGCCATCCTCTCTGTCACCACATTTCCAGAGGCCATTTTATCTGTATCACTGTGACAATGCCTATACCACCACCTATATACCAGCCAATGGGAGAAAAACTCTTACTATGAGGAAATTCAAAACCAGTGTTTAAAAATTACAAAAGCAAACATCTAAAACAGGGGAGCAGTCTTTGGGGTGAGGGCCATCTCCCCCTATGGTCCTGTGACAAGCCACAGCTGAAAATTGACTGGAAATCATATACAGGGGTCACTTCTGTTTGCAACTTTGATGGCACGGGGGAGGTTGAATCTGGAGAAATCAATAACTGTTCTAAAGTTATCTTTTTTTATTAAAAATGTTCAGATTCAGAGGATTATTTTCTGAATTCAGCAAAAGATTGAATTTGCCAGAGTTCAGCAGCCACCATGTTTGCTTGCGTTCTTGCTTGCTTATTTGTCTGTCTTGCACAGAATGCTGTTTACTAGACTCTATGGTAGGAAGAATAAAATGGTGGGAAATGTCTTGGCCCTCTCTCCCTTTATTATACTTTGTCCTTCCTTTACTACCCCTTTCTACAATTACCCAGCCGCTGCCATTAATATCCTCCTGTTTCTGCTGGAACAAGGCCGTTTCCCCTGCCCTGCACACTCATCCAAGGCACTCATCCTGCAACTCGTTCACAGCTGGTTCTCCTCCTCCTCTGTTACTCCTTCAGTGCCTGAAACCAGCCATCTGTCATCAATGAACCTCTCATAGCCATTGATCTTCCCCAGCACATAAACCTGTCTGTGTAATCCTACACAGTCCAATCTCTGAATGCCACAACTAGCTGGCAATGTAGGCACATGGAGCCTCTGTGCCATCTCTGCCTGGCACAAGAGGAAATATGTCACTACCAGTGGCTGTCTTTAAACAGAGTGCATGCAGAGGAAAGCAGTTTCTGTGCTTTGTTTGACTGCTGAACTGAAACAATGCAGAAGATAGTAACCAAAGCCCCTCAGATTTTATGCCATGCAAAAGGCCACTCATTCACAGTAAGATCAAGGTTCAAGTCTGTACTGGACCATAATCACAGGCTGACCTTGGTCCATTCACTCTCTTGTGGTCTGAACTACTTCACAGAGTTGTTGTTAGGATAAAGTGGGGAGGAAGAAACCCATGTACACCGCCTTGATCTCATAGGAGGAACAATGGGAAAAATGAAAAAGAAACATATCTAACAAATAAAAAGAACTGATCAGAGATAAACATCCTGTTGGTGCTACATAGGAATATGAGCCAAATTTCCAGACCAGCTCCTAGGATATAGGGGACAGAGAAGAGAGAAGACAGTGAAGATCAGATCTCATTATTAGACATCTATCTTCATCATCTTAAGCTCTTCAAGTATAAGGCCACGGAGATTATTTCTTGTTACCTTGTGAAGATCCATACAATGTTTTACTTGGGCTCTTTCAAAACACACATTTGTACCACTATGATTCCACATGTACTGTCAACATCCAATGGACTCCTGAAGCTTGTATTTTAGGAGAACTATACAGAATTCCCAACCAGAGATCTCTGGTGCTTCACCAAACTACAGATCTGATGATTCCATAAGATGTTGCCATGGCAGTTAAAGTGGAATTATAGTCATGTAATCAGGTAATGTGAAGGGGCCTTTGTTTCAATGTATTTTCTATGAACACCAAGCCCTGCCCAATACTTTTTATTGCCACTTTTCAGGAATTTGTTTATTTGTTTTAGTCCCAGCATTTTTTAACAAAACTGACTTCTGGAATCTTGCATGAGACTGAATGTGAAACCTGAGCACAAAAAGTATGGAGGGAAGGTGAGAGGAGTTGAAGAATGGAGCCCATGAAGAAACATACCTGCAGCCAAACTGACCTCACTCCTAAAAATAATTGGAAGTAGGGGGAGGAAAAAGTCACCAGTGAAGATTTTGGTTATCATGAAAATAAGCAATGAGGAAAATAGGATATGTCAGCCATGACTAGATGCAGTAGTGGCAACATCCATGATTACAAGAGCACTTGAACCAAAATGACTCAGAAATTCCCAACACTTTCAGACACCATTAGAGCCCACTGTTAGATCAGTGGTCCCACACATAAGGAGGGGAAAATCTATGTTTCATTTTCTTCCACATACAAATTTTTATTAAATCTTGAGTTCTTTCTATGAAATTTATGAGGCAGGTTGGATAGACTTCCAGGTAACCTGACAGGTGTAGAATATAGAACCCAGTTTGAGGAAATAAACTGAATTACAAAAGCTCCAATAAGCTGTAGGCAGTGATCCTGTTAAAAAGGATGTTGTGGACGAAGTCCAGTATCTCATTTAGCAGGAGGACCTATAAATGCAGCTGTTTGGCTTTCTCCATTTTGAATTAAAAGCGGTAACCCATGCTATCATTTAAAGTCCTGTCTGTACTAGCCATAAGTCTGGGGCCAGTCCAAGCCACTCTGGAACTGGCCCTGGACTGGCCATGATGGCAGCCACTTGCACTGGGCTTTATCTGATGCAGCATCATTCACATAGGCCAGCTGGACTGACACCACATTAGCACAGCTGGCTCATCCCCCATCCCCAGAGCTGCAATCATAGCTGTCATACCTGCAGGAGCTCCATGGACAGGCCACCCAGTGCACCACAGCTTCTCACCCATGCGACCAAATAAGAGAAGGTAAAAAGACACCATAATCACATAGTGTGGGCCCTTGCCATGTGATCAGGGTGTCCCTCTGGCCTTTCTCCTCATTGGTCCCTTGGATGATCCCTTGCTCCAGAGAAGCTGTGGCATGCTGGGCGGCTGCCATTGGATCTCCTCCAAGTTCAACAGCGGCCACAACTCTGGGGACAGGCCATCCCCTTTCCCTGCACTGCTCCGCATGGAGAGGTGGATGGCACAGCACCTGGCCTGCAAACAGCAGGCCAGTGCGATTCAGGCCTGGGTGACCTGTTTGCATGTCATGAAACCCCATACTAACCCCACAATTTTGGTAAAACACCAGGGCTTCTTGCTACTTTGTCAACTCAAGAGTAAAGAGGGATTAATGGGGAAAGCCTATGGTATTTCACCGGAGGTCTCTCTGCATTATGCAAATAGAAAGCACCAGAATCAGAGTGGAAACATTTTGGTTTTGGTTTTTTTGTTCATGCAGACAAAGCCTAAGTCCAGAGTCTAAAATCAGACAGCTTTTCCTTGACAGTTGTGCCACCTTCTTTCTCTATTTACAACAGTAATTGCTGGGTGCAGTGCTTTCCCAGCAAAAAGATTCATTTTTAAAAAAAAACCAACTATAGATCTCTCTGCAAATCAAAAAAGCTTCTTCATGGTCCTTGCAAAATGGTTTGGTGTCAATTTCTGCACTGCACGTGAGCACAATATTGTCATAACATAAATCCCAATGACATTTTAGTGGAAGACATTTGCATAAATGACAGCTGATTGGTTTTTAAACTTCTAGTATCTTGCTTGTTTGATTCTTTCTCTCCTTCACCTTCTATAAAATCCACAAACTGAATGAAGCATATGATGGATTAATCTTGGTTTAAATGCCATTATTACAGTCATTTCCCCACTACTGTGGGAAAGAAAATAAATTATCAGAAGGGAAGAAAGAAAAGTGGGGCACTATGTGGAGATAGTTTGCAGTCCCAGCTTCAGAACATGGGGGCAACGGAGAGGTGCTGGATAAGATACTTTACCTGTGATCTCCTCTCTAAAAGATCTGTTTCTTGGTGGTTTTCATTGCTCATTCCTTTGAGGTCAATATCAATCAGCTCAGCCACAGCTCAGAAGTTGAGTGGAGGATTCTGTTACATCTCTGCAGTGTTGTTCCTGAATAAATGCTCAAAAGGGGCAGTTGAAATGGCAGGTAGAGCAAAGATAAGCAAAGGAGTAAAACAGATGGGCAGGAAAAGGTGGCTTGAAGCTGCCTTTTCTGAAGCCACATTGAAACCCCACCAACTGCACCGCTGGCTCCCAAGGCAGCTGGAGTGCCCATGTCATGACCACATGATATGGCTTCAAGCCAGGAAGAAGCGTAAAAAAGCTGCTTCTTTTTGAAATGGCTTTTCTCTGCATAAGGCGCCTAGAGGGCACTTTCCTGTTGGCTTCAAGGCATATGTCATCTAAACGCCACACCTTCAAGTTAGCCTGAAAGCAGCTCTTTTTGCCTGTCCGATTAACCCCAATGATAAAGGTTTTAAAAAAGGTCATAAAGCTCTATGGGCAAGAGATGAACCCCCCTTTCAAGGACATTGGCTTTGATATTTGCCTAATAATCCCAAACTCTGGTGCCATCCCTGTTAGACTGGCCCTTGACATTTAAATTCTCTACTTAGGTGTTCATTTTTATAGTTACTTTTAAATTTAAATATTCTGCTTTGGTCAGGTCTCAGCTGGAACACTGCATCCTATTCTAGGCGCCACAATTCAAAAAGAAAGTTGACAAGCTAAAGAGTGTCCAGAGGAGAACACCCAAAATGGTGAAAGGTCTGGAAACCATGCCCTATGAGGAGCAACTTAGGAAACTGAGGGGTCATTCCCACTACCGTGATTCAGTACTAACCGGTTTAAAAGAGTATGGTTCCCATTTAATTTGAATTGCTGAAGTGATTCTGAAAGGGGATCCATGCTTTTGACCCATTTAACCCACGTCAAAAAGACATTGATTTTTCCATTTCTTTTTGGTTGAATCGATTTATTTTGAAATAAATCAATTCATCCCAATGTGAACCATGAGGATTTGATCTGCTTCCTGTGACAGGGGGCAGCTGTAATGGCCCCTGCCTTCTCCCGTCACTGGTCTCCCTTGCCTCTCCGTCCCTGGCTTCTCTATCCCTAGCCTTCTCCTGTCCCTTGTCTTCTTCCATTCCTTGACCCCCACTCTGTTATTACTTTTGGATCGGTAAAGGAGCAGAGTAGTGCTGCAAGAGGAACAGGCAGACACCAGGCGGGTGGGTAGGAATGCCCAGCATGCTTTCCATGCTGTTGGGCAGCCAAAAGGCAAGCTGGGAAGCTATGCGAAAGCAGGAATGAACAGCCCTGAAACAGGGCAGGAAGACTCCCCAGCGGCACAGACAGCACACCGGGCCTTCCTACTCACCTGCCTGGTGCCTACTCTTTCCTCTTGCAGCACAGTTTTTCTTGTCCTGCTTACCAATTCAGTAATAATTCAGTTTCTGACCCGTACCAATCCAAACTTATGAATTGACACAAGTGTGAACCAGCTCTGCTGATGAATCAGTTCAGTAAATGGGAATGCTGCTGGGTATCTTTAGTCTTTAGAAGAGAAGGTTAAGAGGTGATATGATAGCCTTGTTTAAATATCTGAAAGGATGTCATACAGAGGATGGAGCAAGTCTGTTTTCTGTGGTTCTAGAGAACAAGACCTGGAGCAATAGATTCAAACTACAAGAAAAAGAGATTCCACCTGAACATTAGGAAGAGATTTCTGATAGTACACTTCCTCGGAGAGTGGTGAAGTCTCCTTCCTTTAAAGTTTTCAATCAGAGGCTGAATGGTCATCTGTCAGGAGTGTTTTGACTGTGTCTTCCTGCATGGCAGAGGGTTTGAACTTGATGAGTGTGAGGTCTCTTCCAACTCTATGTTTTATAAAATTTGTGTGTGCATGTTACCCTGTTCAAGCATTCAGGGCTCATAAGTACAGAACATATGGAGAGGGGGAAAAACCCTAATGGGAATGAGAGGGGAAAGCCCTGCTTCACTGACAATGTCATGGACACTGGTAACACACCCTTGCCAATATGTAATAACCATCAGTATTAAAAGGGAGTCCTGTACAGGAGTGAAAATATTTGTCCCACCAGATGTTATTGGACTAGTGCTTTAATCGACTCCAGCTAGCTATCTCACCTAATGGTGTGAGATGCTAAGGACCACAGCCCAACTGCATCCTGTTCCTCCCACGAACGCAGGGTTTCCCTTGGGAAAGTAACCAAGTTTTCCTTCAATGGTGGCTGGTGGCTCCCAGGTGGTGAATCTGCTCTGGCTCTTAGTCAGATTTTAAATGGAACAATCCAAGGTGTCCAACTTCTTTAAAGTTCAGGCTGAAGTCTATAACTTATTAATCATCCCACTGATAAAGAGGTCAAAGCCATCACTGTTTTCCATCCACATGGAAGAAAATGTTGCCCTTCAGACTAATGCCAATAATACATTGACTGAAAGACATGGCTAACTTTGATGTCAAAGAAAGTATAGCTAGACAAAAACAGGGCAGATAACTGTTGGGGGTACTTCCCACACTCCCTGCAAAATAAAAATCACAAAAAGTTTGTTCACAGAAGCCCTCCAGGATGTATAGGAGGCATTTTGCCCTTTTTAGGGACTCTAGGAGCCATTTTAGGCCCTGGAGATATCTTTTTAACAGTAGAAAGTGACTAGAAGTCACTTCTCTCCCTTGGACCCTTTAGCTGTAGAACATCATTAAGGCATCTTTGGGTGTCTTTGTTTTTTCTCTCTCTCTCTCTCTCAAAAACATTTTAAATATCTGCCATGAGTGGGATGTGAATATGCTTGTGGACAGAAAAAGTAGGAAAACATTTTCAGTATTCTTTAATATATTCCTAGTCTGTCTTGCATCATCCTTCATTTCTACACATGAAGATTAGTCTCCATAACTCATTGGGTTGCCTGGAGTCTTGAACTGCTAGATAGTATTCATTCCATAACAATTGCTAAATTGAGCTGAAAACTTCTATTAGGGCATCATGTGTCCACTTCCTCTGGGAATTCATTTAGTTTTAATCAGTCTTGCTTCTTCTAGTTTATAGCAGAAGCAACATAATGGCTGAAAAGAGCATGCCTGATGCTTTCGTGCAGGTCTACCCGCTTTACTGATCCTTTAAGAGGTGGTGGGTTCAAAATTAAAAGAAAGAGATGACAAGATAATCAGTCAAATTATTATTATCTTCTTCTCAGGTCAACTGTCAGCTGTTTGGTTTTTTTAGGCTGAATCTACACTGTAGAAATGATGGAGTTTGACACCACCTTAAATGCTGTAGCTCCATCCTATGGAATCCTGGGATTTGTGGTTTTACAAAATCTGTAACCTTCTCAGTCAAAGAGTGCTGCTGCCTCATGAAATGACAAGTCCCAGGATTCTGCCATGGAGCCATGGTAGTTAAATCAGTGTCAAACTGCATTAACTCTGCAGTGCAGATCAGACCTCAGTCATTCACCCCAGGATCATTTGCTGGTACCGCTGGGTACAAATGACCTCTGAAAATTCTCCTGTTTGTGAGTAAAGAAACTGTGGGAAGATTTTCTAACATTTTCTCAAGGGAGCTGACAACATGTCTTAAAAAATAAGCATTAAACTTTACAAAAACATCCAGTATGAATAAAAACTATGAATATAAAATATTATTTAAATATAAATATAAACGTCATTTAAAAGACAATTAAACAATTTATAGAGTAGAAATACTAAAATTTTATTAGAATAATGTATGCAAACCATATAATAGCACAGCAAACCATTAAAAACTCACCCCAATCAGTTTCTAAAAGTTTGTAGGCATAAAAATATTTTGACCTGCCAATAAAAGGAAAGCAAGAAGAGTGCCATCCTCAACTTGATTAAGCTTCAACTTGTCCACCTTCATTCAGTCCATTACAGAAACCAGACACTAGAAACAGCTTTCTTGGAATCTAGTGGAAAGGAATAATAGAGCTATAGAACTATAATTCCACTTTAACTGCCATGGTCATGCCCTATGGAATCCTGGGGAATGTTTGGTGAGACACTATTGCTCTCTGGCTGAGAATTCTAAAGTCTCTATGGGGTTGTCTGCATGGGCAAATGGCCTGGGGTTCCCCCCCACCTAGTTTATATGTCTAGTTTAGATTGTCTAATTTAGATGACACAGGCCAAAACCCCAATGGCAGGATTGTACCTGATCCCACCAGTACACTGATCCAGAGGATCCGGTTTGACCTTGGAAAAGAGCCTTTGCTATGGGATAAAATAGCCCTGGTTTTGAAACTGCCACAAATTCAGGCTGTTCTGACAGCCTCCACCCACACTCTTTACCTTGCTGATATTTGAACCATCTGAGAAGCCCCCTCCCCCAGTTACCCCCATCTGATGCAGAAATGGGGTGCCTAATGTTGTAGCAGCCAGAACCCCATTTCTGCATCTGATGGCGTGACTGGGAAGCTTCTCAGGTTATATGCACACTGGCAAGGTAAGGAGCCATAAGCTCCTTTTTTTCTCATTCTTTCATAAACCAAAACAAGTTTACAGTCAGTGTTATTCACCCATTTCCCACATTTCTCTTCCAGGACTGGCTTTGGTGAATCATAGTACCATCATCTTCTGCCACTTATCTGTTCGTTATCCAGCCAATAAAATTTAAATTTTTTATTTTTGAAATATTCTTTTTTTTTTCTTTAAAAACATCACATCTTACTAAACTTTCACTTTCACTTTAATCATGAAAGGACATGGACTATATTAATTTTAGACTATTGTCTGTGTTTCAAGTGGCAGGTACAAAATATGTACAGCAATTTTTTCAAGAAGGAATCAGTTAGAACAGCTCTTAATATCTACTCAGATAGCCCAGTCTCCTTTTCAGCACCATTACTTAAGAAAAATGGTTTCAGTGCTTTCCAGTCAAACTCCTCAAGCATCTGACCCACTGAAGCAGAGGGTGGGTTGAAAGCAGAAGGGGAGGAGGGAGAGAGGAAGTGAGAGAGAAAATTCACTTCCTTACCTATACAATCTAGATAACACAATGTGAGAAATAGTAAATAATTTAAAGGAATATACTGCAGCCCACTCCAAACAATATTATATGTACTGCAATCTCATTGCAATATTACATATTATACAGTAATATAACACTAGAAGCCAGAATAAAATCAACAAAAGAGGAGAAATGAAAAGAGTCACAACAGTCCTGTCTTATTCCCCCAAAAGATGCCAATAACCTACATACAAACCATTATTTTGAGGAAGAATACAGGACCCTGACTTTCAAACCTAAATGGCCTGGTGTACTAAAAAGATCCTAGCTGCTTGAGAGCCTTTTATTGAGGCTTTCTACACCTTCGACATACATAATTCTATTCCTGATTTCCAGATCAACATTCACTTTTTCCTTCCTCTCTGTTCTTCAGTTGATTCCCACTCTTTCTTTTCTACTCCCAGACTCCAAAAATTCATCAGCCCTTCTCTGCCCCCCAAAAGCCATGATACAGTAGACCAACTAGCCTATTTAACAACAGAATTATGTGTTTCCTTGCCTCTAAATTTTACCCTTCTTCTCCCAAGCCTTACTGACCTACTAAATCTGGCAATTCAAGAGCCACCCCATAGTAATGAATTCTAAAATGAATGTATATGATTAATTTTAGCATCAGTCAAGAAATCTAGTCAGTCAAGCCATGTTGAAGGGAAATTAATCAATTAATAATTTAACATGTTAATTTGATAGCCATTTTCAGTTTCTGGAGGAGACAGAGTAGTACCATAAACTTATGCTGGCTTTGTCTGACTTCTGATTTGACTTATCCCTCTGTATGTGGGTTGAACAATACATCAGAACTGGAAAAGTTGGACAACTGGGGCAGGCTGACAAAAACTTTTTCCCCCAAATAATAAAAGTCACTCTCTTCTCTTGAAAGGCACAAAACAGCCTTTTTTATTATTAGTAGGACCTCTCCTGGAGACTACCAAATTAATCCAAGCGAGCTGTTCTATTGAACAGAAGTGTCGGTGGTGGTGGAGAACTGGCCATGTATTCAGGTGGTAGATAATGATTAGTCAGGTAAGACTCACTGAGTATTGGTTCAAGATGCTACAGTACTGAGTTGGCTAATCATAATACATTAAATTTTACCTGCCATGCACACAGAGATTGTTTAATACTATATATTCTGAGCCATTTGGGTGTTCAAACTCATTCTGTAGCACCCCAGAAAATAATAATAATAATAAGAATTATTATTATTATTATTATTATTATTATTTGTATACCGTTTTTCCAAAGATCAAAATGGTTTACAGGCTACTAAAACTGTTACAGACCATCTTTATAAAAATAGATAAAATCCAGTAATACAATTATACAATTATAAATGAACTTATAACCGAGGAAGCCTCATTTCAATGTACTAAAGTCAAAGCTATTAAAGATTATATAAAAATTTCTTCTTAATCACTTCTGTCATTATCATTCTTAGCTGCTCTTGCAAAAACCTTATTTGATTTCTAATCTTTTTATTAGTTGGGGATTTTTTTAAATTCTTGTTGTTTTTGTCTAATTTCTTCTGTCACTTTCTTCATTGTTTGTTGTCTTTTTGTATTCCATATTATAGTCATTTGAGTAAATACCCCTCTAATAACCACTTTACTGGCATCCTACTCCACATTATTTTTGTCCCTTTATTTAAATCTAATTCAAAATAGTCCTTCAAATTTTTCTTACATACTTTAACTATCTCTTCTTCAAACAGCAACAATTCATTTAATCTCCATTTGTTAATATGCATTTTATTTTTCATTACCATCATCTGCTACAGCCACTGTTTGGTTTGTTTTTATTATGTCTATTTTTTTAATATTTTAAAGTATGTTTTAAACTATATACTGTTTAATTGTATTTGGAGGGAGGGGGAATTCTGGGATGAGATTGTATTTTTTATTTTGTGAGCTGCCCCGGTTGTGTTACACAGAGAGGTGGGATATAAATAAATTTTATTATTATTATTATTATTATTATTATTGATAAAATTCCCACTTTCCCAGTTTTTTTAACTAGGTTATTTGAAAACCAAATCATATCTATTCTGGATAGTGATTTGTGGGATTCAGGGGGTGAAAGGTGAAATCTTTTTTATCTTTTTCTCTAAATCTCCAAGTCTCTATTAACTGCAATTCTCCATGTATCTATTAACTGGAGTTTTTCTTTAAAAAATTCTTTGGTTAATTTCCCCTGATCTTTCTTTCATAGAATCATAGAATCGTAGAGTTGGAAGAGACCACTAGGGCCATCCAGTCCAACCCCCTGCCATGCAGGAAATCCAAATCAAAGCATCCCTGACAGATGGCCATCCAGCCTCTGTTTAAAGACCTCCAAGGAAGGAGACTCTATCACCCTCCGAGGGAGTGCATTCCACTGTCAGGAAGTTCTTGCTAATGTTCAGATGGAATCTCTTTTCCTGTAGCTTGCATCCATTGTTGCGGGTCCTGTTCTCTGGAGCAGCAGAAAACAAGCTTGCTCCCTCTTCAATATGACATCCTTTCAAATATTTAAACAGGGATATCATATCACCTCTTAACCTTCTTTTCTCCAGGCTAAACATCCCCAGCTCCCTAAGTCGTTCCTCATAGGGCATGGTTTCCAGACCCTTCACCATTTTTGTCGCCCTCCTTTGGACACGCTCCAATTTCTCAATGTCCTTTCTGAATTGTGGTGCCCAGAACTGGACACAATATTCTAGGTGGGGCCTGACCAGAGCAGAATACAGTGGCACTATTACTTCTCTTGATCTAGACACTATACTTCTATTGATGCAGTCTAAAATAGCATTGGCCTTTTTAGCTGCCGCATCGCACTGTTGACTCATGTTCAACTTGTGATCTACTTGGACTCCCAGATCCCTTTCACACGTAGTTTCATTCAGCCAGGTGTCACCCATCCTATATCTGTGCATTTAATTTTTCCGCCCTAAATGCAATACCTTACATTTCTCTGTGTTGAATTTCATTTTGTTAGCTTTGGCCCAGCTTTCTAGTCTATTCAGGTCATTTTGAATCTTGATCCTGTCCTCTGGGGTATTAGCTATTCCCCCTAATTTGGTGTCATTTGCAAATTTGATAAGTATGCTCCCAATTCTGTCATCCAGGTCATTGATAAAGATGTTGAATAGCACTGGGCCCAGGACAGAGCCCTGTGGGACCCCACTGGTCACTTCTCTCCAGGATGAAAAGGAGCCATTGTTGAGCACCCTTTGGGTTCGGCCAGTCAACCAATTACAGATCCATGTAACAGTTCCTTTGTCTAGCCCACATTTTACAAGCTTCTTTGCAAGAATGTCATGGGAAACCTTGTCAAAGGCCTTACTGAAATCAAGATATACTATATCCACAGCATTCCCTTCATCTACCAAGCTGCTAATTTTATCAAAGAAAGAGATTAGGTTTGTCTGGCATGACTTGTTTCTCTGAAACCCATGTTGACTTTTTGTGATTATGGCATTGCCTTCTAGATGTTCACAGACTCTCTGTTTAATGATCTGCTCCAGAATCTTTCCTAGTACTGTACTGATGTCAGACTAACTGGACGATAATTGTTGGGATCCTCTTTTTCCCCTTTTTGAAGATGGGGACAACGTTTGCCCTCCGCCAGTCTGCTAGGATTTCTCCTGTTTTCCAGGAGTTTTCAAAGATTATTGCCAATGGCTCCGATATTACATTTGTCAGTTCTTTTAATACCCTTGGATGGAGTTCATCTGGTCCCGGAGACTTAAATTCATTTAGATTAATAAGGTGTTCCTCTACTATCTCTTTACTTATTCTGTGCTGAAATTCCCCTATTCTGTCCTCTGCTCCATTATCCTCAGGTTGAGCACCCTTTGCCTTTTTTGAGAAGACTGAGGCAAAGAAGGTATTGAGTAATTCTGCCTTTTCTCTGTCTTCTGTTAGCATTTTGCCATCTTCTCCACGCAGTGGCCCTACCATTTCCTTCTTCTTCCTTTTGCTGAGGACATATCCAAAAAAGCCCTTCTTATTGTTCTTAACCTCTCTAGCAAGCCTGAGTTCATTCTGCACTTTAGCTTTTCTGACATTACCCCTACACATGCCTGCTATTTCTTTGAATTCCTTTTTCGTGATTTCCCCCTTTTTCCATTTCTTATACATCTTCTGTTTCAAACTTAGCTCGGTTGAAAGTTCCTTAGTCATCCATCCTGGTTTCTTGAGACACCTCCCATTTTTCTTTTTCACTGGAACTGTTTGAAATTGTGCCTTCAGTATCTCCCTTTTGAGAAAGTCCCATCTGTCCTGAACTCCTTTATCTTTTAGTATTTCTGACCATGGAATCACCCTCAATACTTCTCTAAGTTTACTGAAATCCGCTCTCCTAAAGTCTAGGATGCGTGTCTGACTATGCCTGGCTTCTCCTTTCCACTGTATTACAAACTCCAGGAGAACATGGTCACTTCCACCTAATGATCCCACCACTTGCACCCCATTAACCAAGTCATCCTTGTTGGTTAGGATCAGATCTAAAATAGCTGACCCCCTTGTTGCCTCTTCCACCTTTTGGACCATGAAATTGTCTTCCAGGCAAGTGAGGAATTTGCTAGACTTTGAGGATTTTGCTGAGTTTGACTTCCAGCAAATATCAGGATAGTTGAAGTCGCCCATCACTACTACATCTCTCCTTTCTGAGTGTGTTGTCATCTGTTCTAGAAAGATATCATCCAATTCCTCAGCCTGACTTGGGGGTCTGTAGTAGACTCCCACCGTAACATCCTTGTTGTTTCCCTCTCCTTTAATTTTTATCCAGACGCTCTCCACCTGGCTTCCATGATTCATGTCCTGGATCTCTTCACTGGTGTAAATATCTCTGACATATAGTGCTATTCCTCCTCCTTTCTTGTTTGGCCTGTTTCTCTTAAAAAGATTATACCCCTCTATTTCCACATTCCAATCATGAGACTCATCCCACCAGGTTTCAGTGATGCCTATTATATCATATTTGCTTTGTTGTACTAGGAGTTCGAGTTCATCTTGCTTATTTCCCATGCTCTGTGCATTAGTGTAGAGACATCGCAGACCATGGTTCCCTTTTACTTGCTGCCTGTGCAAGTTCTTTTGCCTCCCACTGTTGGGTCCTTGCACTGTTTGCCTTGTTTCCTCTATGTCAGCTTGACTATTTTCACCATACCTTTCGCCTTCCTTAATATTGTCTCCCTTCCCCTCGGAACTCAGTTTAACGCTCTCCTGATCAAGTTCTTGAGACTGTTGGCAAAAACATTTCTTCCAACTGGCGTGAGATGCAACCCGTCTGTTGCAAGAAGTCCCTCCTCATGGAACAGCAGCCCATGATCGAAGAATCCAAATCCTTCTCAGCAGCACCATCTGCGAAGCCAGTTGTTCACATCCGCTATTTTCCTCTCCCTTCCTGGACCATGCCCTTCAACTGGCAGAAGAGACGAGATGACAACCTGTACATCCATTCCTTTCAGCTTCTTTCTTTCTTTCTTTCTTTTTGTTGCTGAGTCCTGCAGTTCATCCCACAAACATTTATTTTGAAGTACAACCCACTTAAGAATGTGTGCATCTTTGGAATAAAATTAAATATGGAACCAAATGAAAACTGCTGAGCACTCTCATTAATACCTATTTTATGTGACTGGAGATATGCAAAAGGTTTTTCTTTCTGGTAGCAGCAAGAACTGAGCTTAGCAGATGCCGCTGGCAGATGCCATTTTCATTGTCCAGAATGCCTTGAATGTTGCATCATTCCAAGGCATCCTGGGAAACAATGTCAACCGTGCACTGAATTGGCTCTGTGATCCTGAGTTGTACATTCAGATTCTGAATTACACAAACCTGGATCTCTGCTCTGGCTTGTTCTTCTGAGTCTCTCCTGTGGATATAGCATTTCCAGATTTACTTTGCTTTGCTTGAGCTTTTGCCTTTTTTTGACCTACTTCCTCTAAACATTTACTACTCTCTATGAGACAGCCCAATCTGTTTGTACACAGACCTTTTCCCTGAAGGATTGGCAGAGAAGCTCCATTGAAAATTACTGGCTTTTCATGGTTGCAAGTAAAGCAATAGACTCGTGCAAGTCATGAGCTTCAACCTTAAAACTATAAGAGTCCTATAATAATGCATGGATTGCATCAAGTATAGAGAAGAATCAGTCACATTAAACATTACATTAAAAAAAACAGTCAGTTTGTATGCTATAGGACCAGACCAGTGTGAAAGGATTGTTTTATTTTCTCATAGAATAATGTGTTCACAAAGAATGCATAAATATGAAGGTAAAGCTGGTAACTATATCTGACTTTTCTGAACTTTCAAGTATGTTGTTTTACTGCTGTTAACTTCCTTTTAACCTAGTTTATGAAGTATAAAATTTCCTTTGAGAGTGCTTACTTATTTACTTACTTAACATTGGTTTTGTATGCACATCTAATGAATGGATTCATAGATACCTTGGCAACAACAGCTCAAGGATATAACAAAGAAAACCTTTTGCTGTAGATGCTGAGGGACAATTAATGGCAGCATCCCTATGTATTGTTATAGTTATCAGATATCACTCCTGATATTCTACCAAACTGTGTCATGGCCAGGAAACATTATCTACAGTATAGTTACACTAATAAGAGCCAACTCAGTTCTTAATGACTCTGCATTGACTTTTATGGGACAAAAAATGGCTTTCAATTTGGGAGTCAACTGGTGTAGATGACCAGCTTCTTGCAATCTCACAGGAACCAAATGTTGCAGTGAGGAGCATGAGAATACACTAGGTTAGTACAATGAATACAGAACTGGAAAAAAAAGCCCCACATATCGGTCTGATATCTCCAGTTATTTCATATATTAATCCCACATACTAATAGTCAACTCATAATAGCTAGTATCCAATTATGTCACAAAGCCTTTTGTTCAAGTAGTTGCAAATTTGCAAGGGCAAGGGTGGCATCCATAACAGTTTTTTTCTTGCATAAGTAGTTGTGCGAGGCATTGTAAACTAACTGCATGCATTATGAACTGTATAAACATTGTGATGGAAGGTTTATATTCTTCAAGGTAAAGTTACTTTGTGGAGAAATTGATAAAGGCTCCCAAATTTGATGTTGATAAAGGTTTACAAGGGTCATTTATAAAGTTCAAGCTTCTATTTATTGGGAATTCTAAGGGGGAGGGCTTTTTTATTTTTAGAAAGTAGCAAAGCTACATCAGACAAGTGGTGCCCCTGTTATGCTGTGATACACAGTCATCTGGATTTTACAGTCCCACACCAACATTTATATATTGTGGCTTCTAGATTACTTCATTTTCAAAATACTATAATTGAATTCAAAGTCCATCTGTAAATTATATCCTCTTTTTTTCCTCCCCTGCTAGTGATTTTATTCTTTTCCTCATATCAGTTGCTTCCTGATGCTTTAATATGAGTTGGACTTTAATATGAGTTGGATGTAGCTGTATTTTGTTGTTGTCTTTTTATAACTTAGATGTAGCTTTGTTATGCCAAGGCAACTTTTTGTACACTAGAGTCATCATTTAAACAGCAGCAGGATGCTGAGAACGATGTTTGCTAAGAAGCTGTTGCTACAGAACAAGCCAATAGAGCACAACACATTGGGCCAAGTGACAGGAGGAGTGGAGGGCATTCTGGGTCTCTGGCTCCTAGCCCAGGGAATATAATTGGGGAAATATTGTTCCCTTGCCACGCTCTATTGTTATACAAAAGGGTTCCCAGCATCTTAGGCTTAATACAGCTCTCCCTTGATCCAAGACTTAAAATGAGATAATATTTTAAAACTAGACAGTTAGTCTTTTTTGCATTCAGGGTAAGGCTGGAACCATCTGAACTACAGGGGACAAAAGATTGGGAGGGAGGGGATTAGAATTTAGGACTCACTGAATCAAATAATGTATTTATTAAAACAGAGACCATTTGTGAAATATGTCAGAAATCAAGAGAGTGGATAGGGTGGAGAAGGAATAGCAAAGTTTTTACATAGAAGAAATGCAATACAGCATACACCAACAGAAGGTCCCTACAGATGCTTGTCGCAGTGTACTCAGCTAAAAGGAAAAGAGATAGCCATATCGCTGCTGATCCCCCTACTCTCTAGCAACATAGAAATGGCTAGGTTGAGGAGGGGCCTGCAATAGTGAAATTGTAGTTTTGGGGGGAATAGTTTTGGGAGTTGTATCTGTGGAGCTGTAGCTACGTCTCCCAATACAAGATCTTAGCCAAGTATTACTACAATCGTCCCTTTGTATTCAAGGAGGATCTATTCTGGACACACACACACAACACAGATAACAAAAAACATGGGGCCTTAAGTCCTGTGTTTTTTTATGGTGGCAAGGCGTGTGTGCAGCCAGTTGCACACACTTCCATTACAAACGACAGGGGCTTGCCATCCACAGGAGCAACAGGTCCAATGCAAACCAGAAATATAAACTTGAGCATGCAATGGACATTAGAGATGGGAACAATCTTGCACTTGGACATATTTTGGTTGTGACAGGCCATCAGCAAGATCAGACAGCCTATTGGGAATTCTCCAATATCCAGCAGAAGTATAGGACAATTAGCCCTTTATTCCTCATCATATTTTGCACAACTGAAAAAAATAGTCTGTGCAAAATTAGTGCATGTCTTCTAGCAATTAAAACATAAATGCAAAAAAGGGGAAGAGAAAAAGAGCAGCTAAGGCTCAATCCAGATGGGCCTATAGTGCACCCTCGTCACGTACTAGGGGTTGGCCAAGGGCGCCCTGCCCATACGTGCCTCACCCCTGGCACGTGACGAGGGGGTCAAAATGGTGGCGTCAAAATGGCGGTTTGTCCGCTGCGGCTTCCTCACAGAGCAAAACAGGGCACAGGCAGACTGCCCTTTTTGGGCTGTCTGTACCCCACCAAAGTGTTGGAGAAGGAATGCACAGGATAGGAATATGGGGTAGGCATATTACAATAATATATGCTGTAAAGTTAAAAAGGTAAAGGTTTTTCTTTTGACAAGGTTGTCAAGTCATGTTGTAGGGGGCTGTGCTCATCTCCATTACTAAGCCAAAGAGACAGCATTATCAAAAATAACTCTGTGATCATGTGGCTAGCATGACTGCACAGAACACTGTTACCTTCCTATCACAGTGGTGCCTATTTATCTACTTGCACTTTTACATGCTTTCCAACTACTAGGTTGGTAGAAGCTGTGACTAGTAATGGGAGCTAACTCTGTCATACGGTGTTTGGGCCTTAAAATGCAAGCCTGCCACTCTTGCAATCATCAGAGTCAGCATCTTAACTGCTGAGCCACTGAGCCCTCGCAATATAAGCTGTACGTAAGTCTACTTAAAGGAGCCCTTTAAGTAAGCACAGCAAGCATAAGGAATAGGGAAATTGATCAAAACCATACCTTAAAAACCCTAAAACACATTTTAATGACCCATAGAAAAAGGGAACACTTATCATTGTTTTAAATTTTGCACATTTATAGAAATCAGATTCCAAACGTGCAAAATCTCAAAATATTGACCAGACTTCCCCATATATCTCATTAGATTGCAGTCAGGAAATATGTATAAGCATTTTATATTCACTGTATAAAGATAAACCAAGTCAGAATTTATGCCTTACATGATATGTACAGTGAGCTCATGGAGGGTAAAATCATGGTTATGTTACCTAATAGAATAGAAGCAGCTCTTAAGAACTTATAAGCAGGGCCTGTATGCATATAAACTGACTGTGAAGTCTGCTCATGGAGAAGAAGGCTATCAATGACTGCTAACTGTGATGGATATTTATTCCCTCCAGTGTCAGTTGCAGTATGCCTCTCCTGCAAGACAAGTTATTGAAGAACACAAATAGGAGAGTTACTGTTTCATTGATTTCCTTCCCACAGCCACCTGGCTGGTGATATTTTTAGAGAATGTTATGGCTACACCAATGATACAATTTCAAAATTTGCCAGTATCATACATCTAGTTTAACATTGTGGATCCCATGATTCCTCTCTAGGTTCAAACCCCAAATGCAGAGTCATGGTTTTATTTACAGGTGCCTCTTGAATATTCCTTGCCTAAGAAAATATGATGAATACTTGCTTAAGAAGCTTCTTCAGTGTACACACACATGCACATACACACACACACACAACTAGCAATCTCAGTCAATATTACTGTAGGAATATTCCTGTAATACCAGCATTTATGTCCCTTCATATTTTGTCCTATTTGGCAGATTATTCATTTGACATGTGATAGGGATGGAAAGAATAGTAAAAAATATTCAGAGAATGGTTACAAATGTGTTTCATATTCTGCACAAAATTCACATATGGGTTTTTGTTGTTTGTTTTTTGTCCAGAAAACAGCATTGTCTGTAATATTTACATGCAGAATAAGGTTTGAACTTGTGAATAGTTTTCAAAAGCTTAAACACTTTCTGACAGCAGGAAGAAAATTGTTTAAAAATTCTCATTGCTGCTTTTGAGAACCAAATTAGCAAGGAAGTACATCCCTAGTGTACATAAGAAGAGCTAGGAGGTGATGCAAATCAATGTATTATTATTATTTATTATTATTATTATTATTATCCTTCATTTATGAAGCACTGTAAATTTACACACAGCGCTGTACATACAATCTTTTTAATTAGATGGTTCCCTGCCCTCGGGCTTACAATCTAAAAAGACATGACACAGAAGGAGAAGGGAGTGGTGGAGGGAAAGGGGATGAGGTCCAGCAGTTCCTCTCTACCTCCGAGGCCTGGACCAAGGCAGATGGACTGGAGGGAGGGCTTGGCTTCATAATGGATGGTTAATCTTCTTCCAGGGAAAATACATACTCTCAAGTAGGATAATACATATACAGTACATAGCAATACAGGAAATGGTTCGATAAACAGGCACCCAAAGAACATCAAATAGTAAGCTACAATTATGCAATGCCTGGGAAGGCTTCTCTGAATAGGATGGTTTCCAGCTCCGTTTTGAAGCTGGTTAAAGAAGTGATAGCTCTTGCTTGTGGGGGAAGAAGGTTCCAGGAGTGAGGGGCAGCAAGTGAAAAGGGGTGAATCCAGGATGGGGCAGAGGAAATCCTGGGCTGAGACAGAAGCCCTTGACTACCAGAATGGAGGGCCCTGGTGGGAAGGCGAGGAAGGTCTGATAAGTAAGGAGGGGCTAGACCATGGAGGGCTTTAAATGTCGACAGCAGGAGCTTATACTGAATATGGAAAGGAAGGGGGAGCCAGTGAAGGGAAGCCAAGACAGGAGAGATGTGGTCAGAGTGCTGGGCAGTAGTGATAATGCGTGCAGCTGAATGCTGGACAGAGATTAAAGGACAGAGGTGAGAAAGAGGAAGCCCAGCCAGGAGAACCTTACAGTAATCAAGTCGTGAGACCACTAGGGCATGGACCAGGATCTTGGCAGTGCAGGCGGAGAGATAAGGTTGGATTTTGGCAATATTGTACAAAAAGAATCTACAAGCCTTGGCTGTGGTCTGGATCTGAGGGATACACGACAGAGAAGAATCAAAGATAAAACCAAGACTGCGGGCTTGCTGGACTGGTTGAATAGAAGTGTTGCACACAGAGACAGAAAAGGAGTGTTGAAGGGTGGACTTAGGCGGAAAGACAAGAAGCTCCATCTTGGACATGTTGAGCTTCAAACGCCGATGGCGCATCCACCGCGAGACAGCTGTGAGACAAGATGAAACTTGCTGTTCAAGCCTTGGAGAAAGGTCAGGGGTGGAAAGATACAATGGTGTCAACAGCATACAGGTGGTAGGAAAAACCAAAAGAGCTAACGAGTTTTCCTAAGGACAGTGTGTAGAGAGAAAACAGAAGGGGACCCAGAACAGAGCCCTGGGGAACTCCAACAGATAAGGGAACAGGAGAAGAAGTCTGACCTCCTGCAACTACTGCAAAAGATCTGCCAGACAAGTAAGACCTAAATCAGTCAAGAACAGAGTCTGAGAACCCAAGGTCAGAGAGTATGTCAATTAGGAAACAGTGATCAATGGTGTCAAAGGCTGCAGACAAATCGAGAAGGATGAGAACAGAGTAAAGGCCATTAGCCTTGGCCTGTAAAAGGTCATTCAAGATCTTAGTGAGAGCTGATGTACTCTATATAAAAATGTTTTTCCTGTTGCCATATGTTTCATAGTGAGACTCATATAATTAATTGATTCTTTCAATATTCCTATAGTTATTACTATGAATATTCTATCCATTTAGAATATAAAAGAGACTTAAGTCTGGTTTGGGATTCAGTGATATATTATGTTTACGCCAATAAACCTTCTGATAATGATTACTTGAGCTCAAATCATGGCTAGGAATATTTGAGTGTAAGTGGAGTCTCCTTCCTTGGAGGTCTTTAAGCAGAGGCTAGATTGCCATCTGCTGGGGATGCTTTGATTTGGATTTCCTGCATGGCAGGGGGTTGGACTAGATGGCCCGTGCGGTCTCTTCCAGCTCTATGATTCTATGTTTCTATGTGAGAGGAGAAAGTTCGGTTAGTTTGGGTGGGATTAAAACCTCATGGACATTGAGAATTAGAAAAAAGAGTCTTGAAGATGAAGGGATTGGAAAGTCTGAAACATGGAGAATAAAAAGCAATTATGGAAAATGGGGAGTTAGGGGAAAGCATTTGAAGAAAAGTTGGTGGAATGATATTTGGAGAAAAGAGCAAAGGAGAAAGGGATTTGGAGAGAAAAAAAACTAATCCAAGGAAGGATTGTGAAGCAATGGCACAGCACTTGGGATCAGGAGGATTGCTTTCTATTAGTGGGGAGGACAAAGGGGAGTAGGGGGCTTTAGCTATGAGGAGACAAAAGAAACAAGCTAGACAATGCAACCAGTTACCAAGAAAGTGGGAATTCATGGAAAACAAATGAATGCTGCTGACAAAGGAGGGCAAGATTGAATAGGACAGGATCGAAACCATACATAGGACCTAGAAGCAGAAACAGCTGTACAAGCAAAGTCTAGCCTGATAGCGTAATGTTGCCATTTGCATCTCTGGGCTTTATCACACCAGCCCCTTTTCTGCTGTAGTCCTCTACTAGAAATAGAATGGTACAAAACCAGCATAGGAGCAGTCACCACTGCACTTCTTCCTTTTGCACAACTGTGGCTACTGCCTGCATCACGTTCCTTTCCCTTCCCCTCCCTCCCTCTCTTATGCCTTGCCCAGCATACCTTTTGGTTTTTTAAACATTTTCCAACATTTTTTTGTGCTATTTCAAAGCTCTGCAGCCCAGATCCACTCTTAAAACAATTTCTGAAACTTCCTGCAGGGCACTGAGCTCCAAAATAGCGCAAAAGAATTGAGGGGGAAATTTTAAAAAGGAGGGGAGGAGGGAAAGGGGGCGAAGGGGACAGTGAGGCCACATCACAGCCAATTGCGATACTACCATAGGAATGGCTTCTTGCCCCCACAAATTAATGCTATTAGCATTTCATTCACAGACTTCCCCTATGAATTAAAAGACATAGGCCAGGGAGAGGGCAGCTATGGGAGGGAAGTGGTGTTGTGTGATCAGCATCGATTATACCACTTCCTTCCCATGGGAATAGCGGCTTAAAAGCCGTGTGTGGTAAAACACTCCATTGGCCGGTTACAAACCGGCATTTGGGACGTCCGGAGGACATCCCATTTTAAAAAAGGGGCGTCTCTTCTAGACGCCCCTGGGCCTAATACGGACTCCGTCCGTACAAGATGGCGCCGGCCCTTCTACATGGCCAGCGCCATCTTTGCGTATCGGACACTGAGCGTCCGTACGCGTCGCGTCCTTTGTGACGTAGCGAGTGCGCCCCTGGCGCCTCGCTACGTTGCAAACGCGACTCTAAAAGAAGCTCCATTTTGGAGCTTCTTTTTCGGTCTGCACGGGAGCCGCGCCGTGTGGAGGCTCCGGCTCCCCCGCGGACCAACCGGCGGTGGTGGCAGACCACCGCAAAGCGGAGGTTTGTATCCCGCCATTGACTCTGCAGCATTGTTACCTATCCATCCGAGTTTTGAACTGAGAATTACGAATGGATTGTGCTGGGCTGGAATATTACCTCATTTATTGCAGGTTTCCCATATCTTGGTTCTGTAACATTAACCGAAATGGGAACTACAGTCAGGAACTCAGAAGAAGGCTAAGATTTGGAAAGGCAGTCATAAAGAAACTAGACATAATCCCCAAGTGTAAAGACAAATAATTGAATACCAAAATCACAATAATCTAGACCATAGTATTTCTGATTTTTAGGTATGGTTCTCAAAGCTGGACAGTGAAACAAACTGGAAAATGAATAGGTCTTAGTCCCTAGTCTTATCCTTAATAAAGTTAAAGACAGCTGTTCCAGAATGATACAAACTGCAGTGTTGATTAAAGCACCAGAAATAATATATTTGGCCACCTTAGTAATACAGGGATCACATAAACATAATCTTAGACACACATTATCACTTGTCACTCTGGCCACAATTGTATTCTGGATGGGATTTTTGTTGCCTTTATTTCTTCCTCTAGGAGCATCTCTGATTTCTCTTGTATTTTTTTTTAAACACACTATTAGGCACACAGTTAACTAAGCCCTGCCCAGATGCTAGCAAATGTATGTCAGCTGCTCTTTATGCCGCTTGCCACGCAGCCAACTTGTTCATCTGGCCCTCTGGAAGATCTGTGAGAAAGAAGAAAAGCTACTTTTCCATGAGCATTGAAAGTCAGTTTAATAAAGCCTTTAAGATTTAATGGATACTCAAGCTGGCTTATAAATAACCTGTTTTACAGGCACAGCTTTATCTGGGTCTTTCTTTATGCAAACCAAAGACTACAAAGGAAAGATCAAAGATTTCAAATTCAGCTTTGTTTTGAAAGCAAAAATTCCTTACTCTCTCTGCACAATAGGAGAAGGGTTTCTAAATAACATGAGCCAAGCAGTTGCTTCTCATTGTACCTTGACTTCTTCCTTTGATTTCCTTCATCCAGGTTGCACAGACAATACTGCCAATTTTCAAAGGGTGATGATTAATAGGGACTCTATGATATTTCTAATGTATAGAACACACATTAAGGCTTCTTCATTACTGCCTCTAGTATAAGAGCCAAGAGGACAATCTGAAGGCAAAAACTGTAGTACCCTGGTTAAGCATGTTTAGACTTGACTGGTACACGTTATTGATAGGTACCACCTGAGGGTTCTATGTATAGCCTAATACTGAAAAGTGCTCCATTGAAAAAAGATGAAATGCAAATGTATCAATAAGTGTTACTACCTTGCAGTACAGTGGAAGTCTATGAATTTCACTTTTATCGAATTTCTCATTCCTCTGATTTACAAGATCACTTTAATCAACTGTCACAGGAACCTGGAAATGTAGCTAAAATTCATCCCTCCAAAAGGCATTTTCACATGAAAATTCTTGTGAAAGTTATGCACATTTTCCCAAAAAATATGCATTTTATATGTATTTGTACATGTTTGCAAACACTTTCTACTGATACTATACCATTTTATGCATATTTTCTCTTAACACATATACTTTGTGCACATTTTTGAACAGCATTCTGAAAAGTGTGGATTTGTCTCCCAAGTGTGTTCTAGGTATTTATAAATTTAGTAGTTCCAAATTTGGTGAGCTTGTACAAAACTTTGGCCTTGGTGAATTTTTCATACATCTCTACTACTTTGGTAAAGGTATTTAAAATGTGAACAGTGTGATAGATACAGATTTCAATGCATGCAGCTGGGAAGGCATAAACAAAACTCCATTGTTTCCACATCCCTACAGAGCACCTCCAACTTCCTGAAATGGATAAGGACTTAGCCTGGTATTTGTTACAATAGGCAATGGTGCGTGTCTTCTAATATACGTAGTGATAAGGCACCTATTTTTGTTGTAGCAAACAAAATTATATATTCTCCTTCCTCTGGTGTGCACATCTGGCTTTAATTACACTGGGGCAATGAACTCCTATTTTTGTGGATAACAATAGGGAAATGATTTTGAAAAAGGGGCATGACTCTAGGACCACTCTTGTACTTTGTATATTGAATATTGCATGAAGTTAAACTGAGGTGAGCATTCTATGGGCCTCTGCATGTTTCTAGACCACACATTCCAACACTGATCACTAGATAGGATGGCTTGAACTGATAGAGTTGCAATCCAACCTCTTTCTTATCTCCATCCTTTAATTTCTGTCCAGCATTCAGCTGCACACGTCCTCATGTTTGCTGACCGCTATGACCATATTTCTCCTTTATTGCCATCCCTCCATTGGCTCCCCCTCCATTTCCATATTTATTAGAAACTGATGTTGATGACTTTTAAAGCCCTGTATGGGTTGGCTCCTCCTTATTTATTGAAGCTTCTTTCCCTTTACCTTCTCATTTGCGCCCTCCATTTTGGGAGTCAAGGACTGTTGTCCCAGCCAAGGATTTTCACTTCTATAGCTTGGATCTGCCCCTTTTCACTGGCCGCTCCTCACGCCTGGAATGTCCTTCCCTCCCAAGCACAGTTCATCACCTCTTTACCCAACTTTAAAACAATACTGTTCAGGGAAGTGTTCCCAGACATCATGTGATTGTTATCCTATGTTTATGTTTACTTGTTGTTTGCTGTATTTTATTATTTAAATTTTAATATGTATTAATATGTATTATGCTTAATTATTTTTGTAGAATGTACACCATTGGCAGGTTTATTTTATTTTATTCTATTTTTTAACTGTTCATATGTACAGTGATGTGTAAATTTACAGTGCTTTATAAATAAAGCTTAATAATAATAATTAAGAACTCAACAGCTTGCTAAAGTAATGTTCCCTGCCTTTAAAAAGAAAAATGAAGACATTAGGCCTTATCAGTCTCTTTCAGAACAATTCCGTCCCTGTAATTTCAAGCTGGTAGATCTCAGCAATAAAAAAGTGTCATTTTTGTTTCTGATCCATTTTCCCCCACTGTTTTTCATCTTTAAATTCCATTTGTCCAATACTTTAATTTTTAAAAAAGTTCCCCATGAAAATTTGTATGTATTTTGGGTGGAATACATCTTGGAATACATGCATTTTTATGTGCAATAATGCAGAACAAAGCATATTCCCACAAGTAATTTTCCCACTAAATTTGTACTTTTAAACAGTATTTGAAACACTAACATATATGTGTGTACCTTCCCTTTTTCCATGCTCTTGATGATTGTAGGGGTTGACTTCAATAGCATAAGAAGGTTGCACTCAAATAATAATTTGACTTTTTGTTCAAATAATTTTGGACTTTTTGAAAAGTTCAAAGATGTGAAATTAAGAGAACCTGGAAAAGGTTACTCCCATGATCCCACATTCAGCACAGTGTCCATGACAGCCATAGGTTTCTGGGTGTTGCTGTCCAAACTACTCTTCTGGAAACTAATTTCTAGTCATATTAAAACATGAAGCACAAGCACACTTTCCCCTCTCCACCATTCTGACCATGAGTGAAACAAGACAAGTTGCTGGTGCTGGGTGAGCTTGACCTGCTCTATGCTAGTTCCCAGTACCCATTCCACTTTTTCTGGCACTGCAAACAGCATCTAGAGCTGTGGCCAGGCTCAAATGCAGCTTGCTCAGCATTAAGTCAACATGCACATCTGCGTGTCTTTAATGTTCAACTCTCTAGATGGGCAGCTTGTTTCCTGGACACAACTCTGGCTCAGCTGTTTGGATATTTGGCCCCGGTGCCCACTGCCACACTGCTGTCACTTTCTGTTTTGTTTGGCATTTTTAAGACAGTAGCTAATGGGGCGGAGGGAATGTGGGATTTCTGGCTGAGACAAGTCTCCCTGATATCTACTCAGTCATCCTTATGTAAAACAGCACTTTGAAAGAAAGAAGGCAAGAAAGCAGGGGGGAGGCAAGAGAAGAGAAGAGAGCAGCGAAATATTGTAAAACTGAGCTGATACTTCTGCTAATGCAAAGTGGCAGTTTTTAAATAGGGTTGCCTACATTTGTCACTTTCAATCATAGGATGGTGACTGTGTCACTTAGAAGGTCTTAATAGTCTTAAGAAAACAAATGAAATTCCCTCTCTCCCTCCTCAAATGGGAGGGAGAAGGGGGAACAAACACCCAGACACATAGACTGGGATTGTCATGCCTTGAGATACATCAAGAGTGAGTCCGGGTGCTGTCTGTGCACTTCCTTTTCATCCTGCCCAAGTGAAACTGACAACTTGTCAAGCCTCTCATCCTGTTCACTTAGCATCCTCTTATGTTCTTTCACTCTCTTGCCTTTTGCTGTCTGCCAGCCGCCATTTTTGCTGCTCATTTTGAAGAGCAAACTAAAGAAGAGGCTCATGTTGTTTGGTTTTAATCACATCAAGACCAATCAGTACTTCTGAAACTTGGAATTAGTTGCTGTGGCCATCAAATCCAGTTGTAACAACACAGTTCCTAAACATGGAGCTGTCCCTGACTTGCATCCCATGAAAATGTTAACATTTTTAAATGAAAATCAAGGTTTAACATGAGTTGATTTGGCTCTTCTGGTGTCTGCATGGTTGGCATGTCTAAGCAGTCAAATTCTACCAACTTGCTCATGTTCTGATCTTGCTTACTGCAGCCTCTTAGTTATCAAAGAAAATGGAAATGTCCACAATTTGGTCAGCATGATTCTCTTTTAAACTTTTAGTTACTCTGCAAAAAAGAAAAATCAATGTACAAGTCTGGATTTGAAACCATATAACAACCAAGAAGAATCAGACATGTGAGGAGCATAGGAAGAATATAGGAACATTCTGAATCACTTTTCATCCATGTAACCCACTAACTCTGCAGGGTTTCAGACAGGATTTTTTTCCTAGCTCCACTTGGAGACCTTTGTATTTCCTTTTCAAGTATGTGTTTAGAGGTGAAAGAAAAATTTGAAGCCATACATGGAACATGAGAAGAATGAATCAAGGAAAACTAGATATAATAAAACAAGAAATCAAACAAGAATGAACAAGAATAGGTCATTTTGAGTCAGAGAATTACTGTGTTTTATACATGA
This sequence comes from Sceloporus undulatus, assembly GCF_019175285.1. Lineage (NCBI taxonomy): Eukaryota > Metazoa > Chordata > Lepidosauria > Squamata > Phrynosomatidae > Sceloporus > Sceloporus undulatus. The sequence goes on along the minus strand of NC_056522.1, from coordinate 36,350,780 downwards.
AATGAAAATCTCAGAAGAAAGGGGTTGGCATCAATAGCGAGGAGATATATAGCAAAAGCAGTCAAAGAATATAATGCAAAGTATGATGGACTCATATCAATAAGACCTCAGTGAAATCCCAGAAGACAGAAGAAGAAGAAGAAATGAAAAGATTCTGTAGTAGAATTGAGGAAGAAATTGACCATACAACAAAACAGAACTTCTTGTTCTTCAATGAAAAGGAAGGAAACAGAGCAGAATAAAATATTGTAAGAAAATTTGGCCTGGGATCAAGAAGTGAAGCAGAACATGACAGATTTAATTTTGCAAGACCAACAGTTTGTACATTGCAAGAACATTCTGATAGCTACCCAAGAGGCAAGTGTATACAAATCAAAGTCTACATAACAAGAAACAGAAGATATGGGGAGAGTATCTTTAGTTTCCTAAATTGTCTCAAGGCCAGAGGAGGAGGGGCTAGCCTGCTAAAGATACCCTCTTCATATCATCTTAACTAAGGACAGAAACAACAAAATGCTGGCATCTTATTAACAGCTCTAATTTTTCTCCTGTTTGATATGTAACATCTTGCCTGATGAAGAAGCCAGTGGAGATTCAAAAGCTTGCAACAAGTATATTGTACATTTTGGTTAGCCAATAAAGGTATCACTGTTTGGTGGATTTCTTTTTACTAATAGCTAAAGTTAGAGTAAAGCTAAAGAAGAGCCATTATACCAAAATAGAACCTCAAGTCCATCCGTATAGAATTTAAAGTTAATATGAAAAGTAGATTTGCATTATTAAGCCTAATTAACCTGGACCCAGAAGACCTTTGGGCTAAAACCAGCGACACTGTCAGGGGGGAATACAAAAAGACACTATCTGAAGCCAAAAAGTAAGAGAAGTTTCAGTGGATGACAGATGAAACTTCTCAAGCAGTTCTGAACAGACGAGAAGCAAAAGTAAAAGGGGAGAAGAAGTAAAAGTAATAGGATCAGAATCCTGAATGCAACTGCTCAGTGATTTGTGCACAGGGATGAAGAGAAATACTATAATAATCATGCAGAAAAATAGATGCCAGCCAAAAAGGGGGAGGGGAAACAAGAGGCCTCTTCCACAAGATTCAAGAAATCAAAGGGAAATTTAAGCCAAGATTAGGGGTGCAATATGACTAGCAGGGGAATACATTACATGACCAAGCAGAAATAAAAAGACAGTAGAAGCAATACATTGAAGGCCTATATAAAAGAGATGAAAAGATGACAGATACATTCAAGGAAAAACTATTTGAAGGTGACTACAATTTAGGAAGGAACATCAACAATTTAAGATATGAAGACGATACCCTACTTCTAGTAGAAAATAACAAAGTCTTGGGATGATTACTGAAGAAAGTCAAGGAAGAAAGTGCAAAGCTGGGTTTACAGATGAACATTAAGAAAACAAAAATAATGAGCACAAATGATCTACATAACTTTAAAGCAGACAGTAAAGACAATGGAATAGTTTATAAAATAGCCATACCTTGGCTCAGTCATTAATCAGAATGGAGACAGAAGAAAAAGACTATAATATGGAAGAGCAGGTATGGCATGGTGTTGAAAAGTTTACAGGCCAACCAAGAAGGAAATTATCTAGAGTCATGAAACTTACATGATACTCCACATATTCAGTCCAAAGTTCAACGCACTTAATACATCATTTCTTAAGTTTCTTTAACCCTTCCAAAAAAAAAAAAATTGATGTCTGGTCACTGAAAAATTGTTCTGCTGCTGCCATCACCTTTGAATCATTAAAAAAAATTCTTCCTTTCAAACTCTTTTCAGTATAGAGACAGGAAATAGTCAGATGGAGCATGATCTGGTGAGCAGGGTGGGTAGTCTATGCACTCAAACCCCAAATTCTCTTCATAACATTCATCCAGCCCTGTGAGCAGGTGCATTATCCTGCAAAAAAAAAAAAAAAGAACACCTTTCCACAGCTTCCCTTGCCATTTTTTCTTTAATCAGCACAGCAGGTTAGACTAATATTCTGCCTTAGCTGTTTGGCCCTTCTAAATATGGTCATCAAAATATCTTCTGTATCTCCAAAAATCTGTGACCATAGCCTTTCCTGCTGACCTTTGAGTATTGAATTTCTTTGGCTGTGGAGAACTCAACTGTTGCCACTGCAAAGGTTATTTGGTCTCTAGATCATAGTGATACCATAGTCCATGTTTCCTCAACAGTGATGAACCAACAGTCATCAACAGTGATGAGTCGTTCAAAAAATCATTACAAGGTTACTCAACATGCTGCAAAACCAACTTGGAAGTATCCACTCAATTTTATTTCTGATCAGCATTCAAACATTTCAGCACCCACTTGCCTGACAGCTCCTGCATAGCCAACTACTCATGAATTATAAACCCAATGCATAACTGGGATATCTCTATTGTCTAAGCAATTGTTTTAATTGAGATTCACCAGTCTGCAAAGTCAAGTCATGAAGCTGACATTGTTGAAGGCGTCCTAGACCTTGCTGCAGTTTCAGTCTCAAAATCTCCATGCTGAAAGTTGATGCACTTCCTCACATTTTAGTATGGTGGACACTTCGTACTCAGTGTTTGCATCATATACTCATGAATTTCCTTTGGGGTTTTCTTCTGCAGGAACAGGAGATTCATAACAGCTCAGAGTTCAGCACTTGAAGATTCCACACTTTTCGTTGATATGGTTGCATCAGTGATCTGAAAATTGGCAATTTGCAATACAAGAGAGCACTGAATACAAGAAAGTCTTTGAAAACCATGACATCTTTAAGACTACTTAAAATTTGTTATTTATTCTGTGCAAAACTCACATGTGATTGTTTTCCACAGAAATATTATTTTCTGCACAGAAAATGCTGTTTCCTATGCAAATCAACCATATGACTTTTCCACAGAACAAGGGGCTCGACTCATGGGCGGCATCCAGCTGCCCCTTTAATGACTGGATCAGTGCCACAGCAACCGTGTGCTGCAGCACCGCTCCAGCCTTTAGGGAGCACAAAAAGGAGCCTGAAAAACCAGCTATTGTGATGGCCTTTTGGCGCTGCATCAATTAGATGCAGCACCAAGGCCACATCATGGTGCAAGGGGGCAGAGTCATGGCATCGAGCATGTGGACGCTCCGCCATGATGCCGCCACAGGCTGGCACTTTGTGCCAGTCTGTACTCCACCTATGTCCCTAGGTATATCATTTTCTGTGCAAGAAACAACTTGGAGAGTGGGTCAGGAAATACCAATTCTGCATAGAAATATCTTTTTCTGCACACAAAATACTGTTTTCTGCACAAATCATCCACATGCATATTGTTGGACTACAATTCACACTTTAAATTCCTTCTGTAAAATCTATGAAAATATTTGTGAATTTTGGAAGATTCTAAAACAAATTGAACCAAACAAAATTCTCACCTATTCTTAGGAAAGATAACCCAGATGGTCTGTACCTGAGGGCCAAGAAATTGTAAGGTAGGACCAAAGCTTAGAAAAGTTCTTCTTTGGATTATAATTCACACCCAAATATGTTGCCTAAGGTAGCCACTTCATCCTGGCTAATTCTAGGGCTGATTCTGGCACCCACCCAAGACAAGAGAGTATTAATCCTGTTTTTCAAATTGAAAATTTAGGTGAGAAAGCTGAGCTGTGATTTGCTTTCAATGTCTTGCATTTTGGGGGGGGGGGTCCAGGGTGCTGGGTCTTGTAAAATATTATAATTCCAGAGATATGCTCTATATCCCTCTGTGTTATGAGTAATGCAGGATATACATAAATATCACAATATCGTTATTAAGGCCAAAAGAATATATTTTTATACATGAGATAAGTATTAGAATGATGCTGGGATTCTCTTAGTCTGGATAACATCTGTCTTGCCAATATGCTTCCCATTGCTTTCTATCTATATTCTCCTTGCATAACTTCAAAAAAGAAGAAGGAGGAGGAGAAGGAGAAGAGGAAGTGAATGTGACTAGCTTTAAGCCTGTTGTCTGGTTATTGCAGATGGGGAAGAATTGTTCTGGTTTGTTTTTGAACAATTTCCTAAAATTTTCAATTTTTTTCATAATTATGAAATATTTAAGAATATTTAAGGGACAGAACTTGAGGTTTTAAAAGTTCAGTTGCAAGAGAAAGTGTATCCATTTTTTCTCATCCCTAATTTATATTGCATATTTACACAGAACTAATTACCAGTATCTTTAAAGATGCTCACTTTCAGGTGCATAAGACTTCAGCTATAGGACTGTTGGTAGTCTTTCAAGTTGAACATAGAAGAGAAATCTTAAAGTCTTCGATCAATAAAGAAAAAGTAGAATACTTCTGGATGCCCTATTCAGGCATTTAAACAACCTGGAAAAGCTGAATTCCACCCCTAAATCCTCATCCTGCACATCTTTAATTTTTCTCAGTTTTTGTTGCTCTAATCAGAGTTTGGAGCCTTTACTACTGTTCCCAGAAACCCTCAGCCAGCATAGCAAGTATATAGAATGAAATTTCTCCATATAAGTACTTGAAAATAAATGGAACCTTCCACAAATCTTGGAGCCCTATTTTAGCAGTTTTAGGAGAGATTGGGGGAGGGGGGACGTTGGAGCTACTAGAGTAAAGGAATAGACGGGCAAAACCTACCAAGAAAACCCCATTATAGGTTTGTCTTAGGGTCGCCATAAGTTGAAAATGACTTGGAGGCACACAGCAGCAACAACAAATGTATCAGTAGGTGACTTTCTTGGTGTTTAGATCTTCAGGGCCCTCCTCTTGGTCCCACCATCCTCATAGGTAGGTTTGTTAGGCTGTGCGAGAAGTTCTTCTTGGTGATTATTCCCAGGCTCTGGGAGGATCTAGGTTGATCCCTTCCCAGCTAGTGATTAATACCTTTTTTTTTTTATTCAGGTGGCCTTGGCAAATGGGCTACTAAGGATGGACCATGTTACCTGATGGGAAGTGTACTTTTCAAAGGGATGAATTTTAAGTTGTGCTATTTCTTGTTTGTATTAATTGCTTGAAAATGTGCTTTCAATTTTTCTCTCTTTTAAGTTTGTCTTGTTTTGTGTTTTAACTGTATTCTTCTTTTATTTAACAATAAAGGAGACCTGGTGGCACAGTGGTTAAATGCTGGTACTGCAGCCATTCACAGCCACAAGATTGTGAGTTCAATCCCAGGCAGGGCTCCAGGGTCCACTCAGCCTTGCATCCTTCCATAGGTAATTAAAATGACTAGCTTGTTGAGGGAAATTAGCTTACACATTGTAAAGCACTTAGGGAGTGCTTAAGTGCACTGATAAGCAGTATAGAAATGTATTTGCTATTGCTATAATACTGTGAACCACCTTAAGTCCCAGCTTTGAGAGAAAGGCAGAATATAAATTCAACTAATTAATTAGGGAGGTGGAAACTTTTCTCCAACCCCTTTTGCTTTTAAATTAGGCTGTGTGTATTTTAAACAAAACCATTCAGTGCAAATTGCGGCAAAAATGAATTTAAGGGGACATAATTGCTTTGGAGGATGATGTTTCAACTGCTCCTACCTTCAGGCAATGGTCCAGATATAGGCTGGTCCTATATAGGCTCATTTTGGAGTAAGACAGATGCTGTGCACCATGCTCTGTATTTAACATAGCATATAGTTTAGTTCTGTGAAGCTGAGGAGATGACAGCTGTGTCAGATAAGCAGAAGAACAAGGTGGGAGAACTGGATTTGGAAACAATGATTAGCAGTTCAGGCTTCACCACATACAATCTGAAACATCTTCAGGTTATCAAGAAGGAAATGGCAGTGACAGAGAGCTGTAGCTCTGGTCAAAAAGGTGAGAGAGATCAGATAGAAAAGGAGATCTTTGAGCCATTTCATCAGCTAACTTTCTTCAAGATTGCTGGGACTATACATTGTAGTGGATTCTTTGGGTTGTTGTTTCTAAACACTGCTTTAACTGTCATATCTTTTTCCCCCAGAGCCAGGGAATTACTGGCTTCAGCTCTACATTGCCACCATGTAGCATAAATATCCCCTGACAGAGTACTGCCAGGCTAGTATTACAAAATATGGGTACAGAATGGCAACATTACACTACACATTTTCAGAAATGGGACCAATTAAACAATGTGCAATGATGGCTACAGATGAATGTACCCTTTTGTACAACCACATGAGGAATGGTTCTACCTCCATAACTCTGCTTCTGCTATCAAGAGCTGAATATGGCCATTGCACAATGTTGAAATAACCACTCCGCATGTATTGTACAACTTACATTCACTTTATTATGCATGTATGTATGTATGTTTGTATTAATTCGTTCATTCATTCATTGGATTCATACTCTGCCTTTCTCTCAAGAAGGGATCCAGGGTGGATCATTGGCTGAAATCCTACATTACCCTACATATGTTAATAACAGGGTGCCAGCCATAGTGTGATGAAGAAGCTGATTATTCTCTAATAGCCCTCACTAGCCCACCCTATTCCATAAGAGAACTAGAATTCCCAGACTTCCCTGCAGAGAAGGAATGGCTGTTGTCTGCCACAGAGTTATATCCTCTCACAATATGGTGATTCTTTTTCATAATTTCTAAGTTTCTAGAAGTCATTAGCCCCCTTTTGTAAGCCTCTCGTGTTTGCTTTTACAGCTCTTTAAGAAAGGTCCTTGAATCTTTTCCAAACATTTATAATTTCATTTTGACTCTTTGTTGTTTTGCTTTGGCCCTTTTTCTTCTTGTTCAATTGCCCTCCTTTCCTCCTTTCACTAACACACACATAGAGAGAGAGAGAAACACTGCTTTGATTAAGCTTCAACAAACACAGGGAAACAAGAACCTTCTTTTCTTTCTAAGAATCTGATCACACTACACTCCCTACAGCATATGGATTCCTTTCTTTCAAGAGGCTTGTTTGGCCAGGTGAACATCTGTTGCTTAGTGCTATTATGAATAAGCAGCAATAACTCTGATAAAGTGAGCTTAAGACAACAGCTTAACGACTTTCACGCAAGAACTTAATCGTTTTTCCTTATCTAGCTCCACCTCCTGTGTTTATCCTTTCCACTCCACATGCAGGCACAATTTTCCATTTTGCTCATAAGATCTGCTTTCAGAGACGGTGTCTTTTTCATTCAGGACCTCAGTAAAACAGTCATTTGATGACACTGTTGTGTTGCAGTTGCATCTTTTATTCAGCAAGAGAGAGAGAGAGAAGAAGAAATCTCTGACCATGTTTTGATTTATGTTATTTTATTAGTTTCATAACACTTAAAGGGATTTTGCTATGTTTTGGAACTAATAATAATAATAATAATAATAACAATAACAACAATAATAATGTTTATTTATACCCCGCTCTTCAGCCAAGGCTATCAGAGCGGCTTACACTCTTCAGAAGCAGAGTAGGAATGTATAAACTGATTCCTCCAAACAATCCTTTGTGGAAAATGAGGATTTACAGAAAGACAAAAAGAGAGGGAAGGTTCTTTTGTCAAAATCAGCTCAAGATGTTGTGTTGCCTTAGTTAAATAAAAATTCCATGTATGGAAGCAAACTAGACTGGTAGTTGAAATGTTTTATTTCAACACTGGTATCAGAATCGTAGAGTTGGAAGAGACCACAAGGCCATCCAGTCCAACCCCCTGCCATGCAGGAACTCTCAATCAAAGCATCCCTGACAGATGGCCATGCTGAAGAGTGGACTAGTTTAGGAGTGTAAGATAGGCCATATCGTATACACAGCCAAGAGAGGGGAAAAGTTTGAAGTTTAAGAGGAATGATGGGAAGCTACAGTCCCCAGGCATCTGTTGCCTGAGACAGTTGTCTCACTCTGCCTAGTGGTAGGACTTGCCCTATATGCTTCAGAAGCCTGCTGTAACTGAAAAGGAACAACACTCTTGAGCAAATCATATGCACATTAATTCTCTAGCACACAGGAGAATTTGCCAGTACATTGTACCATTTATTATGAGAACATAATCCTGGAAATGAGATGCCTACAATAGCTTATTTTTGCACACTTAGAAAACATAATAATTGTCCACTAGGTGGACCACACCTGGAAAATTTAATTGATTTTCCTTACCTAGCTCTACCTTCAGTCCTGAACCTCAAAATTCAAGAAAGATACAGATCAAGGTCTGTGCCTTGTAGCCTGAATGCTGTTGAATTTTTGGTGACATCAGTGCTAGCCAGCATGATCAATCATTAGTGATGTGGGATTTGTAGTCTAAAACTTTTGAAGTACCATGTTGAGAAAGGCTTCTCTAACCACTACATCACATGGCAGATCTTTGTTTGTTGTTGTGTGCCATCAAGTTAACTTCAATTTATGGTGATGCTATGAATTGGGGCATCTCTAGGAGTGACTGTTATTATGGCCTGGCTTGGGCTTCTCTCATTCACCTAAGGAATAAAATATTTTAAGATGAGGGAGGAAACCCAAATGAGATTTGTTAAAAAAAATGTTGAAAGAATATAGTCTGATTACATATGGAAAATCACAGCTTGCTCTCCCCTGAAATACAAAATGGGAATAGGTTCAGCAAATGGGAATAGACAACAAAGATTATTAGTAATATGGAAAACAAGTCCTCCACAGAAAGGTTAGAAGGACTTGTTACATTTAGCCTATCCAAGGGAAGATGGTTCAGGCATGATGGAGCAGTGTCACACATAAAAGGGCAAAGATTTGTTCTCTGTTATAGGTAGGTCTGAATCAAATGGGTAACAGTTATAAGAAGAGGATAATGAGTTGAATCTCAGGAGTAACCTCTTGATAGAAAACGCAGTTTGACAATGGAGCCAGTTCCCAGTCTGTGCTATCTCCTATTGCACATCTTTAAGGAAAGTCTGGACAAGCCTTTCAAAGATGTTTTAGCTCTGGATATTCTACACTAAGGAGATTATTGCACATGTTTTTCACGTACCAGATCCAGCCTTTGCAAAGAACAGGACTTTCCCATTCTTTGCAAAGTCCGGGAGAAGATCAGGTACATGGTGTCTCTAAGCTGCACATGGAGGTGTGCGATAACATTTTAAGGTGGTTTACACCCATACCCAGCCTCTGACTAGCTCAGGAGAAATAACATCCATGTTTAAGTGGTTTACACCCATACCCAGCCCGTACCCAGCTTGGGAGAAAAAAAAACGTATGTGATAATGTTCTAAAAGAGGTTAAGAGTATAAAGTCTACAATTTTTCTCCAACTCTGTTGTGATTCTATAATTCTAATAAGAAACTGGCAGCTGGAACTGCACCTCATGCACATCTCAGCACAGACTTGCCTTAATCAGTGGTCCATTTCCTCAAGGGGGCGGGGTATGAATTTAATACCTCTTTACATAAAATGTATTTTCATCCAAAAGTCCCTCTCTTTTGTTGCTCTTGTTTACTGAGTTGTTTTCCACATATCATACTACCATTATTGTCATGTTTCAAATAACAGGTCAGATCTAAAGGTGACACAAAAGAAGTGGCTATATATGCTGATTTCTTCATCCCCAGTGTCACTAGACAAGGCTGTCCCTCACCTCCATTTACTGACCTCTGGAGCTGGACAGCCTAAACCAGGAGTGGAAATCATGTGTTCCCCCAGATGTTGTTGAATTGCAACGCTGAGGAAGTAGGGAACAACATAATTCCTACCTCCAGTCTAAATGGACATTCTTCTGAACATAGCTAAAAACTCTGTTTAGATAGGGGAGGAAGATGAGCCATGCATTTTGGGAGTAAGGTTAGTATGCAATGAGCCATCAGCCATTCTTCAGAATATGTGAATAGGCTTGAAGAAAATGGCCTTTGAAGAGTAAAACTGGCAAAAATGAGAGATTTAAGGACTTGCCCAAAAAACTATCATACTCTCGAACAGGATTAATAGCCTTACATATATGGAATATCTGTACTGACCATTATGTAGTTTTCAAATAAGCCCTATGCTCTAATGCAGGGCAAAAGTAGGTATTGGGATGAAAGCATGCATGTAACCCCTATCTCCTAACATCATTTGCATCTAGGGTTGCCAGGGTAAATGCAGGACAGGTTCCTATACCTTTAATAGTTATCAAAACTTGGTGGAGAGTGCCACAGGGAGTAGGGAAGAAGCTACCAGCTATGTTTACAGCTGGATGAACATAAGATAAGCTTCATGCTTCTCTCTTTTTATATATATATATTTTTGAAAGTATAACATCTTTATCCACACAATTATGTTTCCAATGTTCCTATGTCGTACATTAAACATAATTCCATTACTTTTCCATAATCCAGTTTAGCCTTATACCATCTTCTTTTATTTAACTAAAACTTCTTTCCTCTCAGAACCTACTTACTTATTGAAGTTTTCCCCTGTTAATCTTGAAAACGTAAATCAGTATTCTACAAGTTCCTTTACCTTTTCTGGTTTATATACGTTTCTATTGATAATTCCAATTGTTGACACATATTTCTTTAAATTTTTCTCATTATTACACATGATTTCTAAACCCTAACTGGTACTTCTCAGCCTATTTCCATTTTCCCTGATTCGAGTAATCCTTTTATATGATTTCGGTACTGCCTGTTGCTATCTAGGTCTACTTTTTACATACTTATTATTTGCATACAAAACAAATATGTTTTCCACAGTCACAATACATTTTCATAAGATACATTTCCATCTGGATCTCAAAAATTTATAAAAGTTTTCCCAACATAGCAGAGCTTCTTCATCTGTTTTGTCTTTCATCCATGCCGTCAATTTGTCCATCTCAGCCGTTTCATAGAGTTGAATAATCCATTGTTCTAATGATGGGATTTTTGGGTTCAAGCTTCATGCTTCTCTGTTACCTCTCACTACTCTCTACCAACCTGTAAATGGCCGTGTTAGAGAGCAGGGATACTGCAGCAATAAGACAGGGATTTGTTTGTTTGTTTGTTTGTTTGTTTTGGTGGGGTTGATAGACAAAACGTTTCACAGTTCCACATGGCAGACCTTTATAGTTTATCTTTGTTTCCCAGGATTTGTTAACTATTAAAAGTATTTAACCTGACAACTTTAGCAACATCCCAAACACTTATATGTTGAGAGCAAAGGTCTGTATAAGGTTGTGAAGGTCTCTCTTGCCACATTTCTCAGGCTTCCTGCTCACAGCAGCTCTGTAGCTGCATGCAGACAAATACAGTTATAGTGCACTATAGAAAGTTTTTGTACCTAGTTCCCTAGCATTTGTGACAGTTTTGTCTTACATGTGAGCAAGCAAATGCCTGCTAATTGCTATAGTTGTCTTCCTGTGCTGAAGTAACATTCAAAACCTATTAAACAAGCTGAAAAGCACTTTGATGAACCTTCTCATACCATTCTATAGGAACAGGGCAGGTTTCCAGTTAGCTTCTGTGTCCATTTTCATGTGTTCCTTTTTTGCATTCCATGGCCCTGTGGCCAACATCTCAGAGATGGTCTTTCTCAGCATACTGTAACCATCATGGCTAGGTTATCAAGGTCACTATTTTGTGCACCATATCAACGCATATGAAAGAAAAACCTATATACCATGGGTGGACAACTGCATCTTGGGCCAATGTTCATCCTATGCTCTACTGCTGGGACACAGAGACATATTTCAGACAAATCAGAAGTAATGTACTGTCACTTCAATTTTCCACCAAAATCAACTGGGGGAAGTGGTTTTAGGAGTGATGGGGAATAATGGGAGTTAATTCTGATTGTGTGTGATGGGGGAAAAGGGAGCTGATTTAGGGGTATTTTTTTTTAAAAAATGGGGTGTGTTAGGGGTCACGGGAAATGATACAATAGGCTTTAGGGGCCTCGTGTGACCCACACTTTCCCCACCCCTCCTATGTGGGTAGAAGAAGGCTGTGGCCAAGGGTTCTGTGATTTGAATAGTTTTCTCCTGACCTTCCAGAAAGTTTTTAAAGTTTTTTTTTTTTTTTTTTTTTTTTTGAGGTGGAATTTGATACTTTTAAGTATTTGGATTTTCACTCTTGTGGTTAGTAATTGTAATTATATATTTCAGATTTGTGGGCGTTACTTCATATTACATTATTTCGTATTACATTATTTTGTCTATCATTTCCAATATGGTGTACACAACAGTAGGAGATATAGGCTGAGATTCTGCATCATCAGCCATAACTACCTGCCTGATGATGATGATGATGATGATGATGATGATGATGATGATGATAATGATGGAGCCCCATCATCATGGCTATGTCTGCTGATGCCAGCCCTCAACCCCAAACATACCTCTTAAGCCAGGCCATGCCCCAACCAAAGGGTTTGCAAGGCATTGCAGGTGGAACAGTTGGGGAGTAATAACTGCAACAATCTCCAAGTCTTGAGGTGCATTGGGGCAGACAGCCAGAGAGACCGCTCACACTCCTGCCACAGCAACTTCTCTCAATGTGGCTCATGATCAGGAGAACACTGTGGTCATCATTTCCCAACATCTTAATCTTCAGTACCTTATAAGCAATCTGATTGCAGCACTTTCTGGACTAAAAGGTAGGGTGGGGCCATGCTCAGTCCTTAGCAGTCATAAACATGAATCCCAAAAGTGACAAGTACATAAGTCCACGCTACAGTCTCATAAACACTCAACAGGATGCCAGCCACTGTTTTTAAACCACAAGATGCTTATGAAAGTACAGTAGATACATACCAATGTTTTAATATGTGATATTCTAATATAATTTGGCTAGAACTCATTGTGTGTTTTTTAAAATCAAGGATATAACTTAAAAGTAATGTTTGGCTTTGCTAATATAAAGACTACCATGTTCTCTTTTAATTCATCTTTCTGCCTAGACAGGAAATTGTGGCTGTCATCCTATTGGTGTTTGATGCACGCATAAATTCAGTTTGGCTACAACTGGTTTGTTTTTTTTAAATCAAGGATAATACATAAGATTAATTTCTAGTGTTACTGATATAAAGACTACCATCTTCCTTTTTAGTTCTTCTTTCTGCCTAAACAGGAAATTGTGGCTATCATCTTGTTGGTGTTTGATGCACACATAAATTCCATTACACATACAGTTACATTTTGTTTGGCTGTGACATAATGTCAATATTCCATTCAAAACTGCAAAAAGTGGAGTCCTGCAAGTGTAACCTTTACATATGCAGCTGAATATTTTTGAATGGTTTGATAACCATCCTTCAATACCTTTGATGTTCCATTTGACTGTGGAAACAGCAAGCAAATTGGCAGATATTCAGTTGGTTTCACAATGTTGGTATTCAGCAGAAAGATGGTGTTGCGCAACCATCACTTTATGAATGTAGATTTGCCTTCCACAAGCATGATGTATGATCCCAGGTTGTATGTCTCAAATAAGAGACAAATGAGTTAGCCTTTATATTGCAGGGAAGGGGGTGTCACAATAAGGCAACATACCAAGACAACCAGTTGGAAGGAAAAGGCCACAATTTTATTGAGTACAGCTGACAGGTGGGGGTGGCCCAAGAAATGGGTCTGGATCTGGCATCAACCAGCGACTGTTGATCGATGAACCCAATTGCCTGGTCACAGCAGACCTCAGGATGAAAAAAAGGGGGCTAAACAGATATCCGCACATTCACCCCTTGTCACCAGGGGACATTGATTAGGAGTTGCCCCCGAATTGCCAACTACTTCTCGATCCCAGAACCGCCGAGTGCCCATGGGACTCCCAATACCAGTGCTCCACAGCACAGGTAGCCACGACCACCAGATCTACAACCCATGCCATTGCCTGCAAAAGTTGTGACAGCAAACCACAACCCTCCTACAGAAGCAAACAGGTTTGGAAGGTAGGGAGATCCAAGCTGGAATGGCACCAATCACACAACTACATGGCCTTAAATAGGCCCCCCAACCAATAGAAGTGGGGCTGGAAGTCTAGCCCCCTTCGGCCACTAAGACCAATGTGATGATCTGGAAGTCTCACCCCTTCTGGTGGCCAGATCAATTGGGAGTCACTTCCAGCCCCCCGGTGCACGCTGGAAATTGGAGTCCCCCAGCCAGAAGACCCACCCACCCAAGGTCCCAGATGTCCAATCAGAGCCACATAAAAGGCTCCAGTGCCTTATGAGGGAAGATTGGGTGGAGGCCAGATGGGGATGCCATCATAACATCATGGAATCCCACCACCACCAAAAGTCCAGCCCAGTAAGTCCAGCACCCTTACTTTCCAGAAACAGAGATCAGTCATTGTCTTTCTATTCCAAAATGCATTGCTAAGTGTAATCCAATATCTGTAACATCCAGTAACTAATTTATTCTCTTTTCCGTTTCCTTTTTGAGACTGACTTTTCACTGTGGTGCAAACCTTATGATCATAAAATCTGGCCTGATTTTTTTTATCCCTGCTTCACCCATTCAAATATTTGTTTTCTATCCTTTGCCTGAAAACCTCAGGGTGGGGTAGAAAATGAAAAAATAAACAAACTAAAATAATTTAAAACAATTTTAAAAAATAGCAGCACACATTGTATACAGTACATCAGAATTCCATGTCCCTGTCAAGTCATGATAATGGCACCCCAGATGCTTTAGTGGCATCCAGCTTGCTACAGAGCTTTGGGGAAATTTTGAAAGATTTCTAACAAAAAAAAATGTGAGTTTCCTTATAGTTTTTGTCCTAAATCATAATACACAATAGAGTGAACTAAAACCAGATGAATGGCTGTGATTGTAATTGGTAGAAATCCACATATGATAGCCCTGATCATGGAAACTCAGTACTGATTTCCACTGAAATTTCGTTGACAGCATTAAACAGACCTGCTGCACTGAAAGATAAACCCAGTAGTCTCATTGCAGCTCCTTCAAACTTGTGAAAATAGTCAGAGGGTAGCCATGAGGGATTCTTTGATAAAAGTATAATAAAATGTTGTACTATTATTCCCTTACAGCAATAACAACAGTGAGACGCTGTGGTCTCCAAGGAGCAATGCTGCTTCCATTGCAATTTTAAATAAAGCTTAAGAGGAAATTGTCAGGTGTCTTTCATCAAGTGGAGATTATGCCTATGGAGGCAAATCACATACTAAACATTTCCTTGAAGTATCAAGTAAACAGAAACTGCCCTTCTTAGCTGTTTTGCATATGGCTTCTGCTGATATTAAAATACTTGTTAATGTAATGTTTCCTGATCTCATATCCATACAAGATTGTGCATGACAGGAGAAAAAAATTAATTAACCATTCAAGAAGGTATGATTCTTTCTTCCCCCCCCCCCCCCCCCCCCCCCCCACACACACCGTTGAGACTGGTTTTCATTTAATCAGAAAAGCATTCATTAAATTAATTTAATTATTTAACACTGTCTTTACAGATGAGATGTGGGATGATTAGGGATAGAAAAATGTGCCAGTTTTGCTTCCTCCCCACCCCCCATTTGATTTTTTAAAAAACACCACAAAGCTCTTTCTATCCCAAATATGAAGACAATCCCAATTTTGCTAAAGTCTTTGTAAGGAAACTGAAATAAAACTCAGCCCTACCCACAATATTCCAAATTCAATAAGTACAGCTATTTGTAGCATTAGCCACATTGTAGTTGTCTGTCACAAAGATGGCAAAATTGAGGAGTCTCAGGAGAGAAAAGTGATAGCAGCATTTGTTAAGATGAATACATAAGGATGCAAAGTCATATTTTTAAGTTTTAAGTATTAAATTTTTCTGGATGGATGGATGTCAGTATTGCTTTCTTCCATTTTCAAATGTTTTCAATCTCAAAATCTTTCTATTTTGAATTTAAAATATTTGCAACTTTTGGTAAATTCTTATAAAAAATAAGTGGAAAGAAAGTTCATTTCTTGCCAATCCTTTAGCATGATATAATAATAATAATAATAATAATAATAATAATAATAATAATAATAATAATAATAATTTATTTGTATACCGCCCTATGGGAAACCAATCCGGGCGGTTGACAACAGTAAAATATAAAATATAACAATTAAAAACACTTTATCCCTCCCCCCCTTAAGACAGTATTAAACAGTATGACATATTAAAAACACAATATCAAAGCATAAAAATTAAAAACTAAAAACCCTGATATCCCTCTGTTGATCCTCAACCATCACTAAGATGGGGCCACGGGAGGAAAGAGGGAATCAGGGAACCTGGGCCGGGATGGTTAATCTGGAAAGGCCTGCCGGAAGAGATCCGTCTTGACCGCTTTTTTAAAGCTGTCTAATGATGTTATCTGACGGATCTCATCCGGCAGGTCATTCCAGAGTTTGGGGGCGACAGCAGAGAACGCCCTCTGGGAGGTCACTGCAAGCCTAGATTTTAGAGGCTGTAGTAAGTTCCTCCCAGAGGATCGGAGAGCGCGGGGAGGATTGTATAGGAGGAGGCGGTCCCTGAGATAGCTTGGACCCAAGCCATTTTGGGCTTTAAATATCACCTGATTATGCCTAATTCCAATGAAAATGCTCAATAAAGCAGGCCTCCTAAATGAATGGAAACTTGGTAAGCAAATGTTTATGTAAGTTCCATTGTTTTAGTGGCCCTACTCTAATTGATTTTAAAGACTGGATTTAGGACATTACGAGAAGCATTTGCACAGTCACCAAAAGAAGGAGCTATAATTAAGAATGAGAAAAATCCAAATATGATGGCACCACACCACTAATCTTCTTTAATGACATTTACTAGGGAAACATGAAGAAGGAGAGCAAGAGATAAGACAACACTTCAGATTTCATTTTAATGTGTTACATCACTGATCACTTTTCAGAGAAATTCTTTATTCTTCAGTAGAGCCCCTTGTCTGGAACAACACCTTGGGGAAAGTCCATCAGACTAACTCCATTCTTGCATTTCAGGGCCTATGTCTAAATCTGATAGACACACAAGACGTTAAATGGATGCTAATGTTTTTTTCTGTGTTGTTTCTGCTGCTGCTACTACTACTGAATTCTGCTGTTTTATTAGACATTATTGGGATTCTGTTGAGATGTTGAAATTAATTGGGATTTTGGTGAGATGTTTATACACACAGAGACGTTTAAAGCCTTCCATGGGCTGGCCCCTCCTTACTTATCAGACCTTCTTTCTCCTCACCTTCCCACTAGGGCCCTCCGTTCTGGTAGTCAAGGTCTGCTGTCCCAGCCCAGGATTTCCTCTGCCCCATCTCGGATTCGCCCCTTTTCACTCGCTGCCCCTCACTCCTGGAACCTTCTTCCCCCACGAGCAAGAGCCATCACTTCCTTAACCAGCTTCAAAATGGAGTTGAAGACCATCCTGTTCAGGGCAGCGTTCCCAGGCATTGCATAATTGTCACTTGCTATTTGATGTTCTTTTGTTGTCTGTTTTATTGAATCATTTCCTGTATTGCTATGTATTTTATATGTATTATCCTACTAGAGAGGCCCCTTCCCCACCACCACTCCCTTTGTGTCGTGTCTTTTTAGATTATAAGCCTGAGGGCAGGGAACTATCCAATTAAAAAGACTGTATGTACAGTGCTGTGTAAATTTACAGCACTTTATAAATAAAGGTTAATAATAATAATAATAATAATAATAATAGACACATTTACACACATTTTTTACTGGAACTTTGAAGAAATGAAATATTAGTAAGCTTGACATACATTCTGTTCTGGAAAACAAGACTACATTATGTGTAACCATGTTTATATTCATATATGAGATGTTCCATTCTGAAAAATAAGTTTGTATTGTGTGCATTTGTGTTTATAAGTTTCGGCAAAATGCTGTTAATTGCATGATAAAAATCATTTAAAAACTTTCCATGTATAGCATCTTGTCTGATCACTCAGTGGCAATACAAATTCAGAATATAGGCATGTAAATCGTCTTGCTTTGAAGTGTTTTGCATTGTCTTGGTCACAACACTGGGGAGGACAGTGAGAAGGTCTAAGTTTTATGAGATTTAGCATTTGTAGTGATATTTCTCATGGAAACCAATCTCGGTGCCAAAAAACCTGATAGAGGCTGAAGGGCTGGAAGAGGAGGAGGTGGCTATTGTGCTATCTGAAATTCTCTGAACCATTTTGTTCATAAAGCATTTTCAAAGGTTTGCCTTGAATCACATCATCTCCAGGTTCTTCCTTCCCTACTGACTAGCACAGTTGGGGTTGGTTGGTTCCTTGACCCCACCTGACCTCCACCACTCCCACTTCCTTTCTATTAGCTCACCCCCTTTGTACCCCAGCAAGCTTATCATCAGTATATTCCTACACACTTCTCCATCAAAGCCTTTCATGACTATGTAAAGTGAACAAAATCAAACTAAACACGGATCCATATGTAACACCACTCTTCAACCACTTCCATTTGACCTGCAGCCTCCATTGATGAATTCCTTCTGGCTTTGATATCCAAGCCAGTTCTTTACATCTACTACGGTAGCTCAGCCCTACACCATTCCTGCTGACCTTAGGAAGTCATCTTTTGTCTGATATTGTATCAAAAGGTTTCCCAAGGTCCAGAGAAATGATAACCATGGCTGTCCCCTTTCAACCTTTCACTTAACTTTAAAAAAAAAGTTCCTGCAGGTTTGTTAGGCTTAGCCACCTCTGTGATTATACAGCAAGTACCTTTCATTAGATGTGAAGTCTCTGGTGCCTTTACTCCTCCCATTCAGTTTGCAATGAGTGTTTGATTCCCGCTACATACAATATGTCTCTCGTGTCTTTACTATGCAGTGAATTATGTGTTTTCTGGACATCTCTACTATGATTCCTTGATATAGCCATATCTTGTGTTTCTCATTGATTAAGGCTTATATCCTTTCTCTTATTCACAGTGATCTCTCCTTTCAGTGGAGAACATATTTCATAACTATCTGGGCCATTCAAAGTGGGGAAGATGTCTTTGCTTTTAATTGTAGGAATAGCATGTACATTACTTTCTCAATTATTGTGGCATACGTCAAATATTCCACTTCTTCCCTATAGAAGGGGTTTTTCAACCTTCAAACTCTATAGATAGATAGGTGGGCAGGTTGATACATAGATAAATTTGAAGCAGAGAGAGAGAGAGAGAGAGAGAGAGAATAACAACTATGTTGAAAGTGTCTGTTGAATGCAAAATATTATCTTTCTATGTCTGCAGATTATATGATATTATAGCCTAAATGGTCATTTTTCTTCTGGTCTGGTGAATGGAATTAGGACAACATCATTTTTAGTTCCTTTAGTTTTATAGCCATTGTTGCCATGTTCTTGTCTTCCTCCATTGAGAAATGCCTGTTTTTTTCTAGCATCTGTCCCCAACCATCCTCTTTCGAGAGCACCAAGACAAACAATGTTTTCCAATATTTTCAGCACTGCCTACCTATTCTTTCAACAGATTATCTCAGCTATATTGTAGCAACCTTTCAATCTCCTGCACTGACCTCTCCTTTTTCTTCTGTTATGTACTTAAAGTTCTGAGGGGGGGGGGATCTTAATATTTATCATAACCTCTTGTGCAATCTGTATTTCGTTTTCTTATGCTTTTCAGCTTTTCTTTCTTTATCATTTTTATTCTTTTGTAGCTTCCATTCAATAATCTTTCAAGTGCTCCACTGTACCTGTTTTTAATAACTTTCATATGTGTCCTTTTAAAATCCCTGATTAGTTTTCTGCTTGTCCATCCAAGCCATGGAGAATCTGCAGTACATGACAAGTAAAATGACCTCTGGGCATCTATTAATGTGCAATCTGAATGTTTCTCACCTCTTTGCCCTGTTATTCTGTTCCTTTTTAAGACAGTTTTTCCTTATTATCCTTTTCATTTATTGAATTGGCTTTACATGAGAAAATCAGAGGTTCAGTCTCATGCATCTTCAATACTTTGCATGACATTTGAAGAACTTCTGCTCACCCAAATTGACAGTACTGGCCTTACACAGATCCATTGGCTATGTAAGCATAAAAGAAGCCAGTACATGGCCATCGTTGTAGCCATGTCTATGAGCAGCTCTCATCTGTGGTTCCTAAGCTTTATGAGTTGTCTCTCCCATCACAAAGTAATGCTATCAAAAGTGAAGATGTGTATGTCTAAGGTGGAGGGATTTTTTAAATGCAACTAAACATGCCTGCGGGGGGGAAAACAGATCAGTATGCTTCCCACAGCAAAAAGAAAGCAACTGGCAGTGCAAGTTTTACAATACTCAAAGCAAGAGGAATTTACCATTTTTGCCCCTGGCTATTCCTTTTTGTTAACAAAGTTCAGAGTTGAGCCCCTAGGGCATCAACAAAGAAAAGAATGCCTTACAGCATTTCCCTGTATCTATTGCTGTTAGTTACATGGAAGATGAAATCAAGACAGAACTACTTCACAGGGCTTGCTAATCTGTGCTTTTTGTGTGTTTCTGAATCTGATGTTTTGTTTATAGGCTTCAGGAGAACCTGTGTGAATTGCCAAGTGTGTAAGGGATCCATTCCAAGGTTCTGTCTCTTTGTCACATGCTAATGTGACTAAGAAACAGAATGTGGGTGAAGCTATATGGGCCAAATGATCATCTTAATGTTCTGTGGCTCCTTCTGTGTTGCTAGGCTCAAAATAAGTTGAGCCCAAAATCTGTAAATTAGTTTTAGGGACCATAATTCCCAGAATCTCCCAGTCAGCATGGACAAAGCTCTGATGACAAAGTGATATGTCATGTTTCGTCTGACATTTCAGAAATGAGTAGGAACTCTCTTGCTCTCTCACTCAATCACACATTCAATGAACACTAAACCTGAAATAATGGATTTCATGGAAAGCTAATCATTGATGGTACCTGAAAGTCCAAGAGTGACTGTAGTTTCATGAACACACCAATGACTGAAAATCTGAACACAGAAAAAGAGGTAACCTCTTCTAGAAGGCCCATTGGAATCCACACAATTAGATGGGATAGCATGTGCACCTTGTTGTTGTTGTCATGTGCCTTTAAGGTATTTCTGATTTATGGCAACCCTAAGGGGTTTTCCTGGCGAGATTTGTTCAGGGAAGGTTTGCCCTTGCCTTCCCCTGAGCCTGAGAGTGTGTGACTTGCCCAAGACCACTCAGTGGGTTTCATGGCCAAGCAGGGGACTGAACAAACATTGGTCCAATGCTCAAGACACTATGCCATGCTGGCCTACTAGACAAAAATATAAGAGCTTTGCAGATCCATAAGAGCTAGTAGTTGACACCATTACATCCCAAGCTTTGGAATAGGAAATGGGGGGGGGGGGAACAAGGGAAATGTTGGAGAAATTGAAATGGTACATCTGCAGTTAAAACATTTTAAAGGATCACAGTTATTAGAAATCCAAGTTTTTCAAGTATTAAAAAATAAATCTTTAATTCCCTTGCAGATTCCTAACATCCAGAGTATTTTATACAAACATCTGGATAAAGGAATAAAGGCAAATCCATTGTGTTTCTAGACATTCCTAGAGCATTGATGTTCTTGAGATTATGCTATTGGATTACTGGTATAAAAATAATAAATATTTTCAGTACTTAAAGCTGTAATGCTTTATGTTGGATTTGGATTTTGGTTTCATTTTAGTAAAAGGTGGATGGTGATTCTGAGTCTTCCTTAGCCAGAAGGATCTATTTGTCTTATATCGAGTTCATTGCTTCCTGACCTACATATATAATTCCCTTACGCTCCTTGCATTATTGGAAAAGTTGCTTAGTGAGTTTGCCACCTCCTGTTGTCAATACTGAAAAATATATCTTTATAAGATGCAGTTACTACTGCTGAATTTTATATTCCTGTTTTATGTGTAAAAAGAAGAGAAAAATCACTAATCTTCTTTCTGAATCTAACACCATAATATACACTAATCTGCATGATGCACACAGTTTATGATGGTAGGTTAAATGGGTGTCATCATCAGGCCTATAGACAAACTATGATGGAAAGTGGTACACAAATAATCAGAAAGTCTTCCTGAGAGAAACAGTGAGTCTTTCTCAAAGCAACACATAGGGGGCCATGTTCTAGAATCAAAAAATGGTAGAATTTTAAAGCTGAAAGGGATCTTGGTGGTCAAATAGTACACCTCCCCTCTCAGTGCAGGAACTGTAAAACCACAATTATTAACCAGTGTTGTGGTTTACAAGTCAGAACTGGAATCAAAGAAACATACAAGTTTTTTAGCACTCACTCATTTAAGAGGTTTATAGGCCACTTCCGTGTTTTTGAAATGTGAATGTCTAAAATGGTTTAGGTGACAAGTCTGAAGAAACATTGCCAATAAAGCCTATGATAGATTTACTTTAGGGTCACCATAAGTCAGAAATGACTTCAAGGCAAACAACATACACACTAGACTAGTGGTCCCCAAACTGTGTCCTTTAAGAGATTTTGAACTTCAGCTCCCAGAAGCCTCAGCCATGGTGGCTGGGATTCTGGGAACCGAAGTCCAAAATCCCTCAAAAAGCACAGTTTGGGGACCACTGCAAAAGCCCATATCTTCCCATATTAGCCTACCTGAGCCTTACAATTTTTAGAGGAAGCTTTTTCTCCATCCTAGTACTTATACAGATCCATTTGTTGAGGATATAGGAGACAGCCTTCTCAATGGCTGCTCCCAGGCTAAGGAACTCTCTTCAAGGGAGACTCAGTTGGCCCATTTTCTGCTTTCCTTTCAATGGCAGACAAAGATCTTGTTATTTAAACAGATTTTCTTTAACTGATTGGTAATAGGCTATGCAATGGGCATATTATTATTTTTTTTAAAAGATTTTATTGGTTAAAAAAGACAAAACAGCAACAACAGATACTAAACAGTAGACAAAACAAAATAAAACAAAATACATAAAAAAAGAGAAAAACATTCTAGCAATATCCCATCTCTATTCCTTTACATTCTAAACTAAATACCAACAAATAACAATAGACATTTAAAATCCCTTCCCTTCCTCCAAGTTGAAGACAACTGATTACTATGAACTTTCTCTATTAGTCTTATCCCTTACTTTGTTACGTTAGTCCGAACATTTCCCTATTATAGTGTTACATGTTATATTGGAGTGTATCTATTATCATTTCCCTCAATGGGCATATTTTTAATGTTTTGAATGTGTTTTTAACTTTAAATTTGTTTTAATTGGGCTATTGTTTAATGCTTTAAAAATTACCATGAATTGGTTTACCAATTTTGTTTTAACCTACAGTATAAGCCACTTGGGAGAAAACAAAATTGAAAAATAGACACAGACATTTCTTAAGTCAATGGGAAAAAGTTGTCTGGTTAGGTATGTTGCTCAGATAAATGCACACATTAGGGGAAATGCTGTTCAAATTACATAGAATAACTGGGGGGGGGGACACAAAGACTCACAACCCAATATGAAATAAGGATGTGAAGAAATTTCAGGTGGGATTCAAAGAGACTGAGTAAAATGGAAAACTGAAATGTCAGGGCTGCCAAGGATTGAATTTAGAAATATGAACTGCTGTCAAATTGACTTTCTTGTGGTGACCGCATGAATGAGAGACCTCCAGGTCACACTATCATCAACAGCCCTGCTCAGGTCTTGCACACTCAGGATCATGGCTTCCTTGATTGAGTCTATCCATCTGGAATGCAATCTTTCTCTTTTTCTACTAAACTCTACCAAGCATTATTGTCTTTTCTAGCAAGTCATGACTTCTCATAATGGCTCCAAAGTACAACAGCTTCAGTTTAGTCATCAGAGGCCCAAAACAGATGGGCCAAAAAGTGCAGCTGCTTCAAGGGTAGGACATGCAGACAACGCACACCCCCAGAGCAGCTAGAGGCCACCTAAGGCAATACAGTGGGCCCTTGGTACTCGCTGGAGTTTGGTTCCAGGACCTCCGTGGATACCAAAATCCATGTATGCTCAAGTCCCACTATAGACAATGGCATAGTAAAATAATGTCCCTTATATAATATGGCAAAATCAAGGTTTGCTTTGGGGATTGGGGTGGGGGATATTTTCAAGCTATGGCTAGTTGAATCTGTGGACATAGAAACTGTGGCTATGAAGTGCCAATCACAAAATAATTTTATCTATGCATGTCCTTAGCTCCATCAGGACAAGCCTGAAGGAAGGAGACACCGCCCTCCATAACTGCCATCCGCCGGCCTGAGAGGGAGTTCACCAGGCAGGTCCAGCTCCACCAGGACTAGCCTGAAGGAAGGAGACGCCGCCCTCCATAACTGCCATCCGCCGGCCTGAGAGGGAGTTCACCAGGCAGGTCCAGCTCCATCAGGGCCTAGCCTGGAAGAAGGAAGAGCCCTCCCTCCAATCCATCTGCCTTGGTCCAGGCCTCAGAGGGAGAGAAGAACCACTGGACCTCATCCCCTTTCCCTCCACCATTCCCTTCTCCTTTTGTTTTGTGTCTTTTAGATTGTAAGCCTGAGGGCAGGGAACTGTCTGATTAAAAATAATAAATGTAAGCTCCCCCTGAGAGCCATTAGGGCTGAAGGGCAGGATATAAATACCTAAATAAATAAATAAATAAATAGAGCAAGCTGATTTTTTATTTCTAAAATACTGACCAAATATAGACTAGAAGGACTATAGAAGGATTTGAAGATCAGTGGTAGTAGAGTAGTAGGATAGGAATGGACAAATCATTAGTTTTCTGTGGGTTTTTTGGGCTGTATGGCTGTGTTCTGGAATAATTTATTCCAGTTGTAGGTAAAATGTTAGAAATATACTTCAGAACATGGCCACATGGCCCAAAAGACCCACAGAAAACTATGGATGCCAGCTGTAAAAGCCTTCAACTTCACATTGTTCACATTGAACAAATCACACTTTTTAAAAAATTTCTGGTGTTCATGTTAATTTTGGATGCTACTGAAAACAGTGTGTGAATGAGGCAAAATGATGCAAAATCTGTCCAAAAGGAGAGAGAAAAAGTCTCTGTAAAGATTACATTCATTTGAAACACACATTACCCTCAAAATACTCAATCTTTATATGTATTTCCCCTAGTGTGCCTACTTTTTACAAGCATTTTCTCCATAAGATGTTTTGTCTTGTGCACACCTTCCCCCAATATATACATGTTCATGTGCACTATTATTTTATATGTATTTTTCCTCACATTATTTGGATATGGATAATAAAATTATGAAAAGTTATTTTTCCCCACACAAATATGTTGTGGTTTGTTTAGAAGTTCACCAAGTCCAAATTTAGCATTAAAATTGATAAATTTCTCCTGCATTCAAAGCAAGGAATGGAGCATAGGTGAATTGGGGGGGGGGGGGTTCAGAAATATAGAAAATATATCAGAGGTGGACACACATCAGACCCTAATGGGCTGCACCTTCTGATTTTTAGCCACACCAGAGCATCTAAAGGCTGCCATGTGCTGTCATTGCCACTATTTTGAATTACCAGAAATGATACATCACATCACTCCTGGTTGCTTTGTAGTGTTTCGGGTGTCCCATTGAAACAAAAGCTGAGAACCTGCATTGGAAGACATAGCTACAGTGATGTAGCTACAGCGATCTACTGTAGCTATGGCAATGCAGCTATGGCAACATAAACACCACCACCACCACCCCCGAACCCTTTAAGCCACTGAGCCCCTCCAATATAGCAATTTCTGAGTTTTGAGAGAGATGGGGAGTGAGCCATGACACATCCAGCCCTCTGCTGCTGCTGCTGCTTGATACAGCATGCTGAGGAAGAAATTTAGATGCACCTTCCAGACTCTTCAGCAACTTGTTGGAGATGGCCATGTTGATAGGGTGGAGTGGCTTCAAAAGTAGGTTGCTAAGAGGACCTTTATTTGTTGCCTACAAGTGAATTGTAATAAGATAAGGAAGATGTCAGGCATCACAGTTACCTCACAGAGTGCTGTAGCTGTAACATTTTTTTTTCCAGAAGAAAAATGGGGATGTGGACAAAAAAAAGTGTCATAGGTGTGAGAAGCTTGGCCAATGGCTAATGGCAGGATGAAACCTGTGCACTGCATGATTCCTTCCCCAGCTGTACCTGTATAGTGTTACTAAGATGGCCTATATGGGAATCTGTGACTATTGCGACTCTGATGTTGCCTCCATTACAGTACTACAGAATTGACTTGATATCTTGATACAGTGTCAGACTAGGGAGCTTATCGCTTGGCATTTTAAATTAGCTCCAGCCTCCTGGGCAGCAGCCGGAACTAAGGATGGGGTGGGGATTATTGGACACTAAATCACCACCAAATTACTGGCTGCCCAGGTCCAAGCTGTGCTCCACCAGCAGTTTTTAGAAGTCGGAAACCTTTCCGACTTCTAAAAAGTGCTGGCAGACCATGGCTTGGACCCGGCTGGGACCCAGGCTGATGGCAGTCAGCAATTCAACAATGATTTAGTGTGTGATAATCCCCACCTCCATCCCGCATCCCAACTGCAGCCCAGGACACTGGAGATCATTTAAAATGCCAAGCAATAAGCTCCTAGGACATGGGGGAGCAGAGCAAATCCTCACTCAGCCATCAGGTGACCTTGGGCCAGTCACTCTTTCTCAGACTAACCTGTCTTACAGGAATCTTGTTGAGATATGGAAAGATAAGATCAATCCACAATCATAGGATAATAGAACCTTAAAGGAGTGCATGATCCACTTGATCCAATCCCTTGTAATGCAGGAATACACAACTATAGCATTTCCAGGAAATGTTCATCCAACCACAGTTTGAAGACCTATAGAGATCAGTAGAAATACTGATCTGTTTGCTACCCAAGTGACTCATTACACACTGTGTTCTATTTAGTGCATTATCATGACCCAGAAACAGAATCAGTCACTCAGCAATATTTTACTATCAGCAAAGATACACAATCCCTTGTTAGCTCTCCAAGATTTCAACAGGCCTAAACTTCCAAAATAGATTGAAACTTTTTCATTATAAAAATGCAAAGTAGATGCAATGCCGACTTGGTGAACTCTGTTGCTCTCCTTACTAGGTTGAAATGGAAAGTAGGACATTCCTGAGAAGAGCTGGATTTCAAAACACTGTTTGCACAGTTTTCTCATCCCGATTGCTTTCACATTTGCCCAGAAACCTGCAGCATAGAGAAACTCACCCTGTACTAGTAACCAAAGACGACTGTGCCGCAGCTAAGCCTCCAGCCCAATTTTTTTTCACTTGATCCCCTTTGTCATTCTCTTTCTCTCTCGCCTGCTGTTGCCATTTTTTTTTTAACATGCAAGTTGCCATGAAAAATTTGTTAATGAAATATTTGCTTAGAAGTCTGCTCTGGGCTAGGCTGATAACCTATCTGTGTTTGAGTTTGGCTTCCCATATTCTAAATACTCATCTTCTCTCTGTTTAGCTTATTGATTGGTTTGGCAGGAAAAGCAGCCTTGTCATCAGTGACCAAGGTCGAACTAAACAAAAAGGGACAGGAGGGGAGGAGTGGGTGGGGAGGTGGAGAAGAGGGGGGAGAGATAAAGTAAAAGTTGAACTTAGAAGCTCAATGAAGCAAGAATGGAAGATCTGACCCTCCAGAACTTTTCTTAAAGGGACAGAACAGTTCACAGACCATCAAGCCCTTCTTATCCATAGAAGGAAAGACCTGAAAACCCTGATAGGTATAGGAATTCACTTTCACTCTGGCCAACATGACTATTTCAAAAGCAACATTTGCAGTGATGGATAGGTCCCTTGTCAGAGGGACCACGAAACTTCTCTGGATTTTAATCCAAATTTTAAATAAGCTTTCCAAGATGCCAGATCTATTGGGGGCGGGAGTGGAGTTCAGCATCCTGGATTGCTCTTTTAAACGTTCAGACTGGAGCAGGTTCATCCCCTCCCTGAATTTGAAGTCATCATCTGCCTTGCAGTCCTGTCAGAGAATGGATTCTATCTGTGATATGCAATGCTATGATCAAAGCACTACTAGGCTACTGTGGCACAGTGATTAAATGCCTGTACTGCAGCCACTCACCCACAAGCCACAAGGTTGTGGGTTCAATCCCAGCCAGGGGCTCAGGGTTGACTCAGCCATGCATCCTTTCGAGGTTGCTAAAATGAGTACCCAGCTTGTTGGGGGCAATTAGCTGACACACTGTAAACTGCTTAGTGAGTGCTTAAGTGCACTGATAAGCGGTATAGAAATGTACTTGCTATTGGTATTGCTACTGGTCAGAACAGGAAAATTTGCATGTACTTTGACATTCACTGTCAGTATTTTTGCACTATAATATTTGAGGGAGGAGGTTATCTAGGAGGATAGCAAATGGGGGTAAAATAAGTAAGATAAGATGTAGCTACCTTAGCACCCATTTCACCAGGAGGTTTTAAGATAGGTATCATTTCTCTAGGTTGTGACATGACAACTGAGACCTAACATACAGGGGTGTAAATGAGGTGGGGGTGGGGTGGACCATACCAGGTGACACTCTAAGAAGGGGTGACACCATTGCTCCCCAAATGTCTGCCATTTGGCAGAAATGGGCTGTGGTGTTTGCTCCCATCCCTTTAAAATCCTGAAGCTCAGCAAAAGAGAAGGTGGGAGTGGGGCAATGTACAGTGCGTGGACAGAGGAGAGGCCACAAGAGGGTTTTTTTTTTTTAATTTTGACTATTTTAAAATTTTCTTTACATACATGACATTTTACCAAATTTTCACTTTAATCACATAAAACTATATAAATGTAAATACATGTATGCTTTGCTTTTGATATTGTAATTTAAAGATATAATTTTAATGTTGCTAGTTGTTTATTTTGCAATGAATGCCATTACATTCAGTGATATATGGGAATTACAATTTACAAACAACATTACTACAGAAAACATTACTAAGGATTGTGTATGGTGGGGTATGGGAGGAGATCAAGGGGAACATGACAGCATGAATTACTACACTGGGGGATGCCAACCCTAGTGACATGACTGCTAGCACATACTGATGCATGCACTTATGTACTCTTGGTAGCTTATCTCCCTTGGGTTTAGATCTGCTGGTCACTGTTCCAGCAACCCAATGAACTCAGGGTTTCCCTTAATCATTTTAACAACTTCCTTGTGAACATGAAGTGGTTCCCTACCTGAATTCATCCTTTGCCATTGTTCATAATTGTCATATACTGTAGAGAGAGATACACAGTATCTACATTATGATCTAGACACAGAATCACAGATTTGGAAGAGCTAATAATGGCCATCCCCCTGATGTGCAGGCATATGCAGTCAAATCACTCCTGACATATCCAGAACATGGAAAAATTACTTTGGTGAAGTAAAGCTCCAAGAGGCCCTTACCACTGGCCAAGCTGAATAGGGATTCTAGGATCTATAGTCCAAACAACATCTCCAAGCATTAGCTGTAGATCTTTAATGCCTTGCGATTTCTTGAGTGTGTTTTGTTTCGGATTGGTGTTAAGTTGCCTTTTGGTGCTCTGCCGTTGCAGCAAAATGGGCCAAGAAGGAAGTAAATGGCAATAGTGAAAGCAATGAAAAAGAGAGGGGCCTATTGATTGCATCCCCCCCCCCCCAAAAAAAACCCTTGGATTTTGCAGAATTTTGTGTGATTTGAACACAAGAATACATCAAAACCACAAAAAAATGATTTATTTCTTGACAGTTTTTCTCTAGGATTTTCCATTTGATCATAGCTTGTGTTCCTTGAACTGTACCTTCTTCCTTCACCAGGTTGCAACAAATAAAGGCTACATGTCAGTGGTCTGCAGCCTTGACAGTTTCCAGGTATATTGGACTATAACTCCTATTTTCTCTGGCACTGGTCATGCTATCTGGAACTAATGTGACTTGTAGTCCAAGCTATAGCTGAGTTGAAGAAGGCAGCTATATATATGAGTAATCGACCATTGCCTTGTACTTGTCTCATCTCCCACCTTACTCCATTTGTATTTTAAGCTCTGGATTTCCAAGTATTCTTTGGTTCTTTCTTTCAGCTGCTGTGTATTTTAGTCATGCTTCCTAGTCTCTATGTCAGCCTGGCACTGCAGACTGTGAACTGTTTACTTCAGTAAGCCTGATCTACTTTTTAGGAAAAGACAGACTTCCTGGAAACAAAATCAGTTTAAGTAATCAAGAGGCCCCTAGTGGCTTATCATGTCAGAGGAACTTTCCTCTAAGGTTATGCCTGTAAAGTTATGTACAAATACACATAGGATAAGAGAAGAGACAGAGGACTAGAATATTAAGCCACCTTATGTTGGTATTTATGAATCATTTCCTTGAGATCAGATGAACAGCATTTTGCACTGGACAATTGAAATGCCCAGAGCAGCAGACTAGAGGGGTGCCTGCCTTCCTGTGTGCTTATAAGCAGGAAAGAAATGTCAATGTGGTGAGCTATGTCCCTTTGACCTAGCTGCTGAGAGAGAGCTTATTCCAGCTCCAACTTAATCCACAAAGAGAAATGTTTTCGGAGTGAGCTACTACGGTTCATTGACAGAATTTCTCCCAAATTTTGTCCAGTTGGCAAGATTTTATAGAGAAGCTTAGAATTACAGCTTTTATTTATTTAATTTTTTAAAGAAGAGAGCTAACGTTCCATACTTGCAGCTGGACCTATGTCATGCCATTCAGAATCAGTCTCTCTGTTTCCAGTGCGGCACTGACCACATGCAGTAGAGTAGGCAGGCTTCAACAGGCAGGAGGAAGTAGGAAAAATATCTCTAGCAGAAAACTATAAGTAGGCAGGAAAAGACCATTGCTGACAGAGCATGCCCCAAATTTGAAGATTCTACATAGCTATTATAGCAAATTACCCTTGAATTATAAAGAAACATAACAGCTGACAGCCAATAAAAAACATGTGTACCAAATAGAAGATATGTCTATTGTGATTCGCATTATGCAACATCATTATTAAAGTTACTTTTAAAAAAGTAATTCATTCTAATTACTCATTGTATATGTGGGGTGGGATAATTTGGAATGTCCTCAAAGTAAGAAATGTGTATGCATGCTTAGGGGTGTAAGTATTTCTACTGGGGGGGGGGACCACTTGCTTCTGCAGAATAGGTTTTTTTCTGCTGTAAACACCTACTACAATCGTTATTTATTTTATTTATTAAAATATTGGTGTCCTGCATTATAACTAAGGATCTCAGGGGGGTGTACATTAATTACTTATGGCAGACTTATCACATTACTCTCCTGAAGTTAGGGCGGAAAAATGAAATGCACAGATATAGGATGGGGGACACCTGGCTGAATGAAACTAGATGTGAAAGGGATCTAGGAGTCCAAGTAGACCATAAATTGAATATTAGTCAGCATTGCGATGCAGCAGCTAACAAGGCCAATGTGATTTTAGGCTGCATCAATAGAAGTATAATGTCTAGATCAAGAGAAGTAAAGGTGCCACTCTATTCTGCCTTGGTCAGGCCCCACCTGGAATATTGTGTCCAGTTCTGGGCACCACAATTCAAAAAGGACATTGAGAAACTGGAGCGTGTCCAAAGTAGGGCGACTAAAATGGTGAAAGGTCTGGAAACCATGCCCTATGAGGAACAACTTAGGGAGCTGGGGATGTTTAGCCTGGAGAAGAGAAAGTTAAGAGGTGATATGATAGCCCTATTTAAATATTTGAAGGGATGTCATGTTGAAGAGGGAACAAGCTTGTTTTCTGCTGCTCCAGAGACTAGAACACGGAACAATGGATGCAAGCTCCAGGAAAAGAGATTCCACCTCAACATTAGGAGGAACTTCCTGACAGTAAGGACTGTTCGACAGTGGAACAAACTCCCTCGGAGGGTGATAGAGTCTCCTTCCTTAGAGGTCTTCAAACAGAGGCTGGATGGCCATCTGTCAAGGATGCTTTGATTGTGATTTCCTGCATGGCAGGGGGTTGGACTGGATGGCCCTTGTGGTCTCTTCCAGCTCTACAATTCTATGATTCTATGAAACTTGCCAGTTCAGAACATATCAGTTCAGCACACTTCAAAGTATTACTTTCTATAATAACATTGTGAATTGGGTACCATGCGTGATGTTGCTTTTGAAAGAACTTTGTTATGCCCTCGCTTTGAAATAACTTTGTTATGCCCTCGCTATCCAAATAAAAAGGGAAGCTGGTTACAGGTAACTATATTATTTGTTATTCATTACTTCTGAGATCTGGAAATGGTATTTTAATGCTGGTAGAAAAATGAGAGGTAGGAAACCAGAATGGAAATAAAACAGATAATCTGGAATCCTGGACAGAAGAACTTCAGTGTTTCATTGAAGGCCCCACTTATCATGAGACTTCTTTTTCACCTCTTGCCTACTTTGAGTGCCTCAGTACTATCTGTCTTGCTTTGGAACTACATGAAGCAAATGTTCACTTGCACTGAATGTTCTGAAAAATATTTGGGATGAATGGGACCTTGTTCAACAACAGAAGTGTGGCACCATGACATTTAAATGAACAAATATGAGCAATGACACAGAACTGTATTTTGACCTAGGACTGAGGTGAAACCATTTAAGTGCTTCTCATGTTTGTTTGTGACATCTGGAGAAAGTGTGATCCATTTTTTTTTATTTGTTGGACATACTCAATATCATTCCTTTTTACTGGCAATGTTCAGACAAAATGGCACCAACTTGGACCTCCACAATGCAAAGAGGCATCTGCAGCTTCAGAACTCAAAGGTGTGGAGAAGAACAAAAATGACAACAAAAGCAAATAACAGGGGACACCTCCAGAACAGCTCAAAGAAGACTGAACATGCTTGGTGTTGGCTGACTGTTGAGGAAGTGTAGACAGGGAACCAGAAAATGATGGCTGGAATTCTATTAGTCACAGATGTCCACCATATGCCTGTGTAAACCTTTTTTATGTCATCGTGCAATTTGTCCATCTCTTCCACCTTCCACAACAACCAAAGCCTCCCCAGGTCTTATTGCTGCACTATGATAGCTGTTCCCTTTCAGAGCCATTCCATAGCTGGTTGATGGTGTGGTGAGATTAAAGAAGCACCTAGCAGACAATATCCTCAGTTTTCATCTGACTATGGGAAGACAGGCAAACACCTCCTCAGTTCCCCCACACATACCCTCTACCATCAACAGAATGGCCACATGAGGAGTAGCGCTTTGATTGTATCTTCATGCATTGCAGGATGTTGGACTTGATGGTCCTTGAGGTCCCTTCCAATACCATGATTCAATGAGGGGGACTATCACAGCACAATGGTCAATCTTGCAAGGTAGTGATAGTGAAGCAATAGTGGAATCCTGCATAAGGAACTCTTATGCCACTGTCAGCTGACAGGACCTTGTTCTATATCTGACGGCAAATGGAATGGCGTTATTAAGTAGGAGGGCATGGCTAAATAGTTGAAATTCATTTAAGCAACTCTCTATATTGTGACATTATGTTGTAGGTCCCATTTGTTTTGAAGCTTATCTGATGTACGCATAAGTGACTTTGCATTAAAACATGAGACACAAGAATGATGTGCATATATAGTATATTAACTATTATAGTACCTTATATTATAAAAAAAAACAGATCCAGATTTTTTAAAAAATAAAACAGGTAAATACAAAAAGTTTATTTTATTTGTTTATTTGATTTATTTCCCACTTTTCTCCGGAATGGAACTCAAAGCACCTTACAATATGAATTTTAAAAAGAACATTTAAAATAATATGGAGTACTAAAGTTTAAAAAGCATGAAACTATACATCCAACAAAGTGATTGTTAAATGTAATTAAAGCATCTATAAAAATAAAAGCAATTTAAAATATTTGTTGTTCCCTTTCAGAGAAAGAATTCAGAGGAGGTTTGTCATTGCTTTCCCCTGAGATGGAAAGTAGGTGACTTGCCCAAGGTCACCCAGTGGATTTCATGGCTGTGCTGGGAATTGAACCCTGGTCTCCAGAGTTGTACTTAAACACTCAAATGACTATACTATGCTGGCTCTCATTTAAAATATACTGATGTAAAAAGAAAAGGGATTAAAAAATAATACAACATACTGTTAAGAGTTCTTTCCTTTAAAATGATATGTTTCCAAAAACCTGTGCAAATAAAATATCTTCATCTGCTCATGGAAAGATGATAAGGAGGGGATAGCGTAACCTCCTGTGCAGGATGTTCCAGAATCTAGGGACACCAACCAAGAAGGCTGTCCTGCACATATTTCCATCAGATATGCCTATGTGGGTAGCAGGACTGAGGGCTTCGCTAAAGACTTAGGTAGGCTTTTATGGTAATGCAGTCCCTCAGACAGCTAGGCTGTTTTACCATTAGCATTTACCTTTAACTTTCCAGGTTTGCTTTCTTGGTCCACATGATTTTGTTGGCAGTGATATAACTAGGCCAAAGCATCAACAGTTTCTTTCATATTCTCATCTAAGAATCTTATTGGCTGCACAATAGCATATGGCATTATTTGTCAGTCCCAGCCAATAAGACCTTGAAGAGACCATTACTTTGTTGAGTGAATTATTATTCCTCCAAGCAAGTTTACATGATGCAGTCAGAGGTATGAAAGGTACAGCAAACTATACGTTGTTGTTGTGTTGTGTGCCTTCAAGGCATTTCCAATGTATGGAGACCCTAAGGTTTTCACAAGGTTTTCTGGAAATGGAAGGTCTTTGCCTGCCAACAGAAGGCCAACAAGGAGGAGGCCATTCTGGGCCCCCTTGGCAAGGAGTTCCAGAGTCTAGGGGCAGCCATGGAAAAGGCGTTCTATCATGTCCCCACCAACTGTGCTTGTGATGGCAGTGGGACAGAGAGAAGGGCCTCTCCTTAAGTTCTCAGGCTCATACAGGGAGATATGGTCTGCCAAATAATAATAATAATAATAATAATAATAATAATAATAATAATAATAATAATAATAATTTATATCATGCCCCTCTACAAAATGCTATCATGGCGGCTTACAAAGATTAAAAAATATACAATCCAAAAACCCTCAACCCCCCTTTAAATACTATTAAACAATGTAAGAATTGAAACATACTTAAAAATTAATACAATAAACAATAGACCGTGCCTGAGGTGAGGTCAGAGTTCAGCAGTTAGATTTCTTCTAGTGGCTGGGGAATTATTGAGGAAAGTCCTACCAGAAGAGATCCATCTTTAGGGTAGTAATATGACAGATCTCGTCCGGCAGGCTGTTCCACAATCTGGGCGCGATAGCTGAGAAGATCCTCTGGGAGATCGTGGACAGCCTTTTATTATAAGGCTGTAAGAAATTCCAGAAACAAACTGGCAGCCAGAGGAGCTGCTTCAACAGGGGCATTCTGTGATCTCTATAACTTTCCCGTGTTAACAGCCTGGCTGCAACTCTCTGTACCAACAGGATGGGTAAAATACAAACCTGGGGCCATATTGTTTTTGCAGTCCCCAATCACTCCACACTATCCAGAGGTTGTATCTCCCTAGAGCAGTGATTCAACTTTTAAGTACTGTATATACATTACTCACGTATAAGTCTAGAAATTTTAGTCAAATAACTGATCACAAAAACCTGAGTTGACTTATCCATGGGTCAGTGTAAGTTCTGTACTTTAACACACACACACACACACACACACACACACACACACACACACACACGGACCATCTTCTGGTGAAAGGAAAGAGTGTAATGCCAAAAAAAAAAAAAAAATAGAAATAGGAAAATTGGAAAGTCCATTTCCAGTTTTTTGGGTGGAGGGAAGTAGCCCCTGAAACAAAGCAGAATAAAACAAAACAAAACAAAAAACTAACTACATTTGCCCATTCCTACTTTAAAGATGGATTTTGAAGTTTTTAAAAGTTTTTTTTTTTAAGTTGAAAAATAATTATGAAAATTAGGAAAATGCTATTGGGACAAGAGATTTTTCCTAAACTTTTTTCCCAAAGCAATTTTGATTTGTTCTGTAGAATCCAATGGAAGCTCTGTGTGTGTGTGTGTGTGTGTACACACACATATAAATATATGTTAAGTCTTCAAAAGGTAGTTTGCATGTTGTAAGACAAGTTGTTATAAGAGAAAGGTCATTTTCAGTGCTGGGTCCCCTTTAGTTGAATGTCTTCCCCACAAAACCTTACCTGACAATCCATTATGATCGTTTTGATGTCTAATGAAGGATCTTTCTTTATCCCTCCAGGCATTTTAAGAACAGTCTTCATTGTGTTTAGATCTTAGCACTCTCCTCTGTTGTGTCTAGTTTTATTTGCTGCAGTATTTTTGCTGCTTGTTCTAATTAAGGAGTTTATCACATTGGCTTTGCACCCTCGATAGATGAGGGTGTAACTTTAAGAAAGCAGGTGGATCTTATTGCGTTTCCCCATTGCCAGGGAGTACGCAGCCCGTATGCAAGCTGGGCCTCTGCCACATCTTTTCAAGAATGGGAATTAGAATTTGCAGTCGAATAGTAGAGTTAATATTTAAAACATAGGCATGTAGGAGACTTGAAGGTTGCCACCCAAGAGGAAAAGGGGGTGGTAGCTTGTAAAAGTTTGAGAACCACTGGCCTAGTCTAACATGAGAGAATTAACTTTTGCATCATCTTCGGCATGCAAACTTTAGTCTCTTCAGCAGATAACTGAATAACAGAGTCCATACATTCAGTAGGGAGTCACCAAGTGTGCAGAGACCAAATATAATTAATTGTCAGACCAGCATGGAGGTTGTGTGAATTGGCCTTTGGTGTTAGCTCACTTGAAAGCTGATGCTGCAAAATATGAATGTTGCCAGGCCAAAGAATGCTTAAAGGGGAATTGTAAATCCACACACTGCTTCTGCTAGCTTCTAAAGGGTGTCAGCTTAGACATTCTTTCTTCATCACATATGAATTTGCCTGTGCCTATTTTTGTATTCTGTAACCGAGTCAAAGAAAAGTCTTTAATTCCTAGCACTTTGATTCACCTCTACAAACTAAGCTTTGTTGTAGGTGACTTAGTCTCCATGTGAGCCACCTATTATTAGAACACATTTAGTCTTCCACTAGATGAAAACTCTCCCTTTGTGTGCATGTGAATATATATATATATATATATATATATATATATATATATATTCACTCTGTATCCTAGCAGAAAAGTGCCACATGACCACCTGTCCTCATGAATATTTGGCACAAGTCCCTGGATCTCTACTTAACTTTGTTTTTCTAGATGAGAATGGTATCAGTATACAAAAGTCTTGCTGACACTTCTGAAATGAAATACAAAATCTCATTAATCTATCAGCCGTATCAGTTTGGGCGCAAAGAAAAATTAAATGGCTCAAAATCAAGAGAAACATAAGAAGTTATCTTGTGTTATCTTATGACATATTTCTTAATTATTTCTAAGACTCATATGTCTAAAAGGCATGACATTTTATTATTTGAGGTGAAGAATAAGATTGTGTCCCTGTCCAAGCCATGTAGAAAAGTTGGAGTGACAGTTAAAATATATTTCAATACGGGCAACAACATGGTCCACCGCATTTGAGGCAGCTGACTAATTTAGAAAGCTCAGAACAAGTTATATGGTACAAAGCTTTGTTTTCCAACATACAAGAAAAGCTAAATGGTTTATGAGATACAACTAAGACTGCCACTGATGTTATCTGCTATGTAAGGTGATAACCCTCACTCTGGACTTTATCATATGGGGAAAATCTGGGGTTTAAACAGTCATTTCCCCAGAAAAGTCTTGCAGTCATGGTGAATATTTTCACACGACATCACAATTAAAGACAACTTATCCTGGGAATAACCAGGGAATAACCAGCAACAATTTGTTACTGGTTATTCCCTTGTTATTCCCAGGGTAAGCCATCTCTAATTACAATATGTGTGAAAATTTTTACCGTGATCGCACAACTTTCCTGGGAAAATGACTGTAACGCCCAATTTTCCCTATGTGTGATAAAATCCTCTAAGAGTAGTAAATGACATATAAGGACAGATAGCAGAGCATGAAAATAGTTGATATTAGTGGCAGTCTCGGTGGAGTCCCACCTCCCTTTATTAACCCATTAGAGCTCTTCTAACTCTCCCACCATCTTCTTAGGCTTGCTTGATAAGTACAACAGAAAAGCCTTCTCTCATTCTTTGGAACTCCCTCCCTAGGAAGACCAAGGTCCTGTGTACACAATGAAAATTGTCCTGGTAGAATGTGATCCAAATGTGTTCACCCTATTCATGAGGGAGGGAGCAAAAAAGGTTTCAAAATCCAAAGATAAAGGAATTGTGTTTTTTACCATAGTATACTGAAGGATATGCATTATTGATTGTGTGGATGTTCTCTTCAAATACCTTCACATAGCAGAGTGGATGGATGTTTCTTTGACCTGAAGGTGAAAAGCATTTAAACAGTTAAAGGTCTCTCTGGCAAGGGAGGAAATATGCAAATGGGTCTTCGACTCTGCATCTCCACCCCACCCCAGTTATTAACTCTATCTGCCCTGATTAAACCTCTTGACACACTCCCTTGTTTGAGCAGCAAGAAGACATAAACATTCCTTTTTAACCCCAACACACACACACGCACACACAACAAGTTATGAGTAGGTGGACAGTCAGTAGCAACCATCCACCCCACCCCAGCCTGCCAGCCCATGGCTCGGAAGATACTGTATCTTGGAGAGCCTTCTCGGTGTCCATTGTTTCCTCTTCACTTGCCTACTGCCTGGGAAAAGGGAGAGCTAATTATATTGAAAGCCTGCCTCAGTTCTTCAAGATCTCAAACAATCTACAGTTGGCCCTCAATTTTTGTGGGGGTCCATTCAGCCCCACCCACCCACCCACCCCGCATATCCAAGTCACATAGGTTTGAATGGGTGACTCACAGGAGTCACAGACAGGATAGGCAAAGTGGTGAGGAAGCACAACCTTCAAATGATTTACAAACTGATGAAGAAAATCCAGCAAATGCTGCACTCAGCTAAGGACCAAAGAGACCCTCTCACAGCCGCAGGAGTTTACCGCATACCATGCAGCTGCGGACAAGTTTACATAGGGACCACCAAATGCAGTGTGCAAACAAGGATCAAGGAACACGAGAGACACTGCAGACTGGGCCAGCCAGAAAAATCAGCAGTAGCAGAACATGCCACAAACCATCCTGGCCATAAAATACTGTTTGAAAACACTGAAATTCTGGACCATGCCAACCATTACCATGTCAGGATGCACAGGGAAGCCATTGAAATCCACAAACACCTGGACAATTTCAACAGGAAAGAGGAAAGCCTTAAAGTAAACAAGGTTTGGTTACCAGTCCTGAAAGATAGCAAGACAAAGACTCAACAAATGCGAATGAGAAATCTCCCAGCAGACAATGAGCACTATCAAGCAGACATCAGTCCTCTTTTGCAATCCACCCTGAGGCTGCCATTAGCAACAAAAACAATATACATGCAAATCACTCCTTCATCCCCAGGTCACAAATTATATACAGTGGTACCCCGGGTTACGAAAATAATCCGTTCCGCGGCGCCCTTCGTAACCCGAAATCTTTCGCAAGCCGAAAAAGCCATAGGCGCTAGCGCTGGAAGCCGCGATTTGGTGCAAAAAAGCGCCGAAAAGCACCAAAAAAATTTTTCGTAAGCCGGAAAAAAAAGTAACCCGGAACAGTTTTTTCCTATAGAATTTTTTCGTATCCCGGAAATTTTGTAACGCGGTGCTTTCGTATCCCGGGGTACCACTGTATACCCAAGTCCTTCCCAGGCAAACATACTCTGAAGATGCCAGCCACAGATGCTGGCAAAACATCATGAAGAAACTTTTCTGAACATGGCCACATAGCCCAAAAAAACCACAAAAAAACCACAAAAAACTATGGATGCCAGCCATGAAAGCCTTCAACTTTACAAAACTTCTTTTGTTTCTAGCATTCAGAAGTCCCAGGGTTTGCATTAAATGTCTTGCATCATTTTTTTGGATGCAGACTTGTGTCTGTGTCTTTGTGTGCTTGCACTGTGTGTGTGTTTGATAATCTTTATAACATTGGGTGTAAAAGGATGTAAGATCCCTTATATCTTATCTATATTATTTTGCTCACAAAAATAAAGTCCTGTATGAAAAAAGTTTGGCTGTTTCAGTAACAACAGTCCTTTTAGAGTGGGAGCTGTTTGGCATTTTGAAGATTTACGCTGAGTGATGATTGTTTATGGTTTCTCCCTTTTTTATGTATTTCAAGAAAACAACATATTCTATAATGTCACACCACAGCAGCTTCAGAAGTTACTGACAATCTCCTTTTCATGTCAATTTGGCAAAAGACAGTTTAGTTTGTGCACCAATTAGCTGCCAGCAAGGCAGCAGAATGATCAGTTTACTGGGTTAATAATCATGGTCAGAAATGAAAATGTTTTCCCTCCCTTGCCTTCAGTTCAGCTGGCATCAGAATAAGACATTGTTTTCTGTCAATTAATGTCTCATTCTCTGACACTGTTTTGCCAGTTCTAGGAGGTCATAAGATGGCTTGGTGTGTTAGCTTGACTCTTTTTCCCTTGTGAGTCCCCCCCCCTTTCCCCATGAGAAATTTATGCCTTTCCCTGACATCTGTCCCCTTTCTTCTTGTTGTGATTGTACTAAGGCAGAGAATACACGACAGATATATTTGCAAAATATCTTCTTTGTCAGCACATTACCTTCATTGTGCCTTAAGCAGCCTTTGCATCCCTTTCGGTGACCTCGTGCCCCTTCTGTACTGGAGAACGCTGGCCCATTATCTGCCTTAGCCTCCTGTGCAATCTTCTCTTCTCTCCTTTGCATGAACTTTCCTTATCATTTTATAGCTCTGAACTTCCATTCTGTCATCTGTCCACTCTCCCTGCTCCCTCTGATGTTTTATAGCTTATGGGCCTTTTCATGAATCTTTGCTCCGCTTTGTTCATCCATGCCAGCCATTTATTTTGCATGCACAAAAAAAAAGGTTATGAGAGAAGAGTAGTAGATCCTTTGGAGCTGAAAATCTTGCTGTTGCAGCCTGGAAATCTAGCTTTTGATTTAGAGCAGCTTTTGTTAAGACTGGTGGTTAGTGGTTTCCATGTCAGCAGAAGTTAAAGATGCTAAACCTATTTGGGGAATAGGGTTCAAATCTTTGGACAGATCATTTAAAGTTTAGACTAAACCCATGATCAGATTCTACCAGTTGACATAGACGCCACCAGTCCCTTTGATCTAGTCCTTCAGAGGTTGCCAGATGTCTTCCTTTCACTCCCCATAATTTATCAGAGGTCTTTCCTATCCTGCAATAATCATCATCATCATCATCATCATCATCTAATTCAACCAACAAAGATGCCAAGAATTAAACCTTCTACATGTATTCTGTAAGTATGACTTCTTCCTAAACCATCTTTCCTTATTTAAGTAAAAGAAGTTTTTGGAGAGGAGCAAGAGTGAGATTAGCACTCTAAAGGAGAGATTAACAGTCTGAAATTTGGCACCACTATGAAGCACTCCCTGCCTGATTCTTATGGTACTACTCGGTGCAATCCAACAGAAATACAGAGTTGGTTAAGATCTCAAAGGTAATCTAATCCAATCCTTTTCTGATCCAGCAAGCACACCACTCTATAATAGCAGAAGACTCTCTAAGATCAATATTGCCACCTGCCTTCAATGTTTGACATGGAGACAGGGGTCATAATTAAAGCAGATGATGGCTACCTTTTGTTTCTG
The DNA here is from genome assembly GCF_019175285.1 of Sceloporus undulatus. Lineage (NCBI taxonomy): Eukaryota > Metazoa > Chordata > Lepidosauria > Squamata > Phrynosomatidae > Sceloporus > Sceloporus undulatus. Next base: position 36,309,297 of record NC_056522.1, on the reverse strand, counting down.
TGCATGGTGCCTTTGGCCATTTATCTTAGATTTCCCTCTGATTGGAGAGCAATGTTTTACTCTTTAAATTTTGCAAAGCCACAAGATCAGTGTGTGCATAACTGTGCTCTAGATGACTGCCTTGGCCACAGACCATAATCTATCTCCTTTTTAGCAGCTCCTGATGCAAATGCAAACCATCCCTTAAACTGTCACTGTTATTTTGCTTTCAGCCCCATCCAAGGCTGGACAAATCACAGAAAGACATAAACAAACCACTACAAAGCACCTAATTTTGTACTATTATTCCTAAGAGACAAATTTCTTCTGGGCACATCTGGTGATCACATTATTACGCCCTGAAGCATGAAGACTCATAACAATTAGAAGCTTTCCTCAGTTTTTTGTTTTTGTTACTGTGGTCCTGCACATCCATACCAAAAATATTTTAAATAACCATTTGCAATAGATATGAGCAAAGGGAACTGGGTATATTTTTGTACCAAAGGCAGGTTTTATGCTTTATTTTTGTCTGGTCTTCTTACCAAAAATTAAAATAGTAACGGTACAGAAACCACTGCTCACACTTACAATTGTATTCTGACTGAAAACAACAGCAGCAGCAATACTGGGCATATATACCTGCCAACATTTTACCATGACCTAAATCCCTCAGTGAGCATAACCAGTAGGCATGTTGGCTGGGAGATTCTAGGGTCACAGTCCAAATATCTGGATTGGATACCCCCCCTCACACACACACACACACACACACACACACACAGAGGGACTTTTCACGTTTTTGAAGACTCTTTCCCACCTACCACACACTGTATCAATTTGATATTTGACAGCCTCCTTAGCATTAGTTTTAAAAGAAGACCATCCAGTTAACAGACTGCAAGTTTTCCATTTTCACCCTCCCCCAAGAATATATATTCCCACGTGCTAATAACAAACTCATTTTCTGAGTGTGGAACCTTACATCAACAACAATGACAATAATGTACCATCTATACATAACAGGGAGGCATGAGCAGGTTAGCGGCTTTGCTGAAGTCTGTAGTGGGAGGAGGGGTCTCAAAGAGAAAAAAATGGTCAGGGGGAGCCCATTGACAGACCAGTAAGAACTGGGCATGCTCAATGGTTGTAAAATACTGACTATGGGGTTTTTTTTAAAAGGAAAGGAAAAACAATAGGGTGGAAAAGATGGAATGATGTGTCCAACAAAGAGCATGGCTAGCTGGCTGTAACCATAAATGGAAGCATTCCACATTGCAATGTCTTGATGACGTTCCTGCTTGTAATATTTTACAGTGGACCCTTGTTATCCGCTGGAGTTTAGTTCCAAGATCCCCTGTGGATAACAAAATCCGTGGATGCTCAAGTCCCATTAAATATAATGACATAGCAAAATGGTGTCCCTTATAAAAATTGGAAAATCAAGGTTTGATATTTGAAATTTATACTTTTTTTGAACATTTTCAAACCGTGGATGTTTGAATTCATGTGTAAATTTGTGTATAAGAAGGGCTGACTGTACTTGCTAATTAATGACTTACAATATTACATGTTAGCATTTATTTATTTAAATATTTTATCCTATCTTTTTATCATGAAATCTCAAAGCAACAAACAGATAAAACAATGACCAAGATCCTGCCATGATGTTGTGGCTATCATCCATCCCCAATCTGTCCCCTGAAACCCACCTTAAAATTCATGAAGCTACACCAAAGGACTGAGTTGTGTGGCACTGGCAATTGGCATCCCAAAAAGACAAACCTGGTATCAGGATCAAAGAACAACCTAGAAATAATGAACAATCACAAACACAGTTCCAAAAAAGATTGATTGTCAAACAAAGTTCATCTGGGTCAAAATGTTTCATGTACTCATTTCCATCTACTAAAACTGTCTCTTGATGGGATTTTGAGTCCCATGATGAGGACTGAATTTTAGGATTTACAATCTATCATAGAATTTTTTTATGCCTGGTTATGAAAGCTACGGTGAAGAAAACTGATTGAAAGAAACTCAGAACACAGAACAGACCGTGGATAAGGAGCAGCTTGCTGCTGCCCCTTTGGTTGGAGCCATGGTAACCACTCTTTTTTGCACCAGGGTCAGGGCACTTTTGCCGTGGTGGTGATGTTTTTTCAATGTTTCTTTTGCACAGTGTGTGTAAACGCTGCACCGAAAAAACGCTGTAGATCTGCTGCATACATGGTTGGCTGTGCAGATTCCCAGCAGACTGGAGGCATGCTGCTGTCTGAACGCCATGCCCCAGTTCACTGGGAAGCTGGCTCTTTTTGACCGTCTGTTTCACTCCTCATTTGAAATGTTCTGCTGGAGGAGAGTTCTAGGGATACCATGAACTGCTAAAAGGATAAATGAATAGGTCCTAAAATAAATCATACCTGAACTCTCACTAGAATCAGAGATGGTGAAACTGGGACTATCATACTTTCAGCATATTATAATATATTGTGACTCACTGGAAAAGATGATAAAGCTCAGTAAACTGTTAGGCGGTTGGAAAAGAGGAAAACTGCACTATAGGGCTGATTGATTCAGTCAGGAAAGCTGTGACTCTGAATTTGCAAGACCTTGACAGGGCTGTTGATTACTCTTGGAGGGGCTTTGGGAGATCTCTTAGAGGTCTCTCATGGAGTTACCATAAGTTGAAATCAATTTGATGGCAAATAACAACTAGTCTAAGAGGATCCAATGGCCAGCCTTGGTGGGCAGAGCTAGTTCAGAGCCTGAAGGTACTTCACTGAATATTTTTCAAAACCAGAAAAGGATATCTGCCTGTATCTGGTTTTGTTTGTCTAAGAGGATCCAATGGTCAGCCTTGGTGAAGGTACTTCAAATTGAAAAATGAAAATCTGCAGCATAATGGTGATCACAAAGGGCAGCTATGTTTTTTATACCTCTTCCACCCAGAAAAAAATATATATATATTTTGAGTGGAGTATGTACAGCAAGAGGTAGTGAGAGGGAGAGATTAAACCCCTAGTCCCAGAGGTTTAACACACACCATGAAAATGCCTTGTGGTTTATAGTATCCATTCTTCATTCCTGAAGAAGAGTGGCATCATATTTGTTCTTTAATGTGATAAACAGGTGTCTGTGATATTGTGAGTTCTCAATAATGGTTTAAATATAGTCTCATTTTCAGATGAATGTATATGCATTTATTACATAAGAGAAACAGACAGATAAAAGAAAATAAAACAAACATGGATTCAAATGGCAAGTTCTTAGTGGTGGTTGTTTGAAAAAGCATACTTGCAAAGATTCGGGACTTGGTGCCAATGAAGGAGGGGGCTAGTGTAGGCCTTATGGCCATGGAGATGGGCATAGCCAAGCCTTTCTCCAGATGTGTGGGACTATGATGACAAAGGTCATGCTGGCTGAGGGATAATGGAAGTCCAACACACTCTGAGGGCACATATTATAGAAGCAGTGCTGTTGTGTGCCTTCAAGTTGTTTCTGACTTATTGCAACCTTAAGATGAACCTATCATGGCATTTTCTTGGAACATTTTGTTCAGAAGAGGTTTGCCATTGCTTTCCCCTGAAGCTGAGAGCATGTGACTTGCCCATGGTTCGAGCTGGGAATCCTGGTCTCCAGAGTTGTAGTCCAAATTTAAACCACTACATCATGCTGGCTTTATCTTCTCTTTCTCTCCCTAGAAAGTCATTGGGCACATATATAGGCATGCACATGTTAGCTATCACTTTCAATCGCTGACCCAGGGAGCTCTCTTGTGAACCCCCTTCCTTCTTCTCTTCTGGGTTACTGTAGGTTTGCAAGTAATTTGTATATCAGAGGCCTCAGAAAGAAATGGATGCCACTATTCTTTTCTGGGAAGTGCACATGGGGCATGTTGATAATTAGAGTAATGGCTGATAAATACCCAAGGGTTGTCTGGGAAGAAAAAGAAAAGGGTTCACTCTTGGTAATTCTTTCTGCCCGTACGGGTATTTCTATGGTTGTAGTGACAGAAACAGCAGTTGACAGTTGCTGAAAATGTGGCACAGGAGTTTTGGACTAGGATCCCCGTGGGCTGTTTCAAGTTTCTGTTCAGTCATGAAATTCACTGGATGATGGTGTCACAGTCGTGCTTTCTCATTTTACCTCACAGGGGTGTTGAGATCATACTTTTTTGTAGTTCAGAGAAGAGAATACATGTATGCAACCTGATGTTCCTTAGGATGGAAGGTAGGATTATAATAGAATATAAAAAATAAAGTAGTTAGTAGAAGTAGTAATAGAAGCAATATTTTATACATCACTAAGTCATATGCTTGCTATAAGGCAGGGGTGGAAAAATTATGTGTTCCAAGGATTTAAGACAGTGTGGTGTGCTGTGAAACCATGTAGGGATTTCTTGCTATATATCTAAAAGGTGAGTACTATTCCTGGAGCTTCCCTGAATGGCAATTCATTCTTTCAGGGGTCAGAAGAAAGCAGTGTGAAGTATCTGAAGCAGTTGAGAGCTCCAAAAATCACCAAGAGCCCACTGTACATATATAATAAATGTCTCCTAATAGCTATGTATGAGATATACAAATATTTCTCATATTTTGTCACCCGAAATTAGTTTATAGAATCATAGAATCCCAATTGGAAGATACCACAAGGGCCATCCAGTCCAATCCCCTGCTGTTCACACAGTCAAAGCACTTTGACAGATGGCCTTTGTTTAAAAACCTGTTTTTTTCAAGCCTCTGTTTAAAAACCTCCAAAGAAGGAAACTCCACCAGCATATTGCACTGCTGAACAGCTCTTACCATCAGGAAGTTCTTCTTAATGTTTAGGTGGGATCTCTTTTCATATATTTGGAATCCATTGCTCCATCTTCAACATGACATCCCTTCAAATATTTAAACATGGGCCTGGAACAGACAGGCCTTTGCAGCGCCCTCATCACGTGTGAGGGTTGTCTGGTGGGAGGAGCACCCATGCGCCTGGCAGCTCTCGCATGTGACGAGGGCGCCGCAGGTCCAGCATGCCCACCAGACAGGGCACGTAATGATGATGTCGCAGCTGCGCCGCTTGCACAATGTCTCTCGTGCTTTGCGGCGTTGCAGTGATGCTGCAAAAAGGAGCCACTTCCGGGCACTCCTTTTTTACTCCGCAGCAGCACCACACGATTTGGTTGCTGCGGCACTCCTGTGGAAGAAAGAGAGGCACTGGGGAGGTGCCTCTTTTTGGCGGTTTGTACCCCAGTTATCATGTCACCTCTTAACCTTCTCCAGGCAAAAAATGCCCAGCTCCCTAAGTCACTCCTCATGGGGCATAGTTTCCAGACCTTTCACCATTGTGGTTGCCCTCCTCTGGACATGATCCAGTTAAACATAACTTATAAACTGCTTAGTATAGCTGTTATTGCATATATTCATGTGTGTTGCTAAGCGGTATCTCAAAAATAATAATGGATTTTGTAAATTGTAACTTGACTCTTATTGTAATTTGTGTTGTCTGTGTATTGCTTTTCTTGCTTGCTTGCCTTCATTTCATTTCATTTTTATGCTGCCTTTGTCCCACACTGGGACTGAAGGAACCCAAAGCAGCTCCTAGAAAGAGTAAATTTTAAAAAACTCCATCACATTATTAAAAAAACAAAACAATTAAAATTACCACATACGTAACCGCCTCTGAAAAAGGCCATGAAAAATATATTCAGGCCAAAATACACTGGGCTAATTTAAGAATAAAATTATAATTTTTCAACATCCTGAGACTTGGTGTTTTTTTTACAAGACACCTAATCGGTTGGGTGTTACCAGTCCTCTTTGGTTTGTGTTTACACTTTAAATGAGTGATACCATAATCCATGGATGCTTAAGTTCCATTATATACAATCGTGTAATAATATGGTATCCCTTATATAAACTGGCAAAATCAAGGTTTCCTTTTTAGATTTATTTTTTAAAAGTATTTTCAAGCCATTGGTGGTTGTATCTATGTATGCAGAATCCACAGATCTAGAGGACTGGCTGCATTCATGATAGGAGAATTAGCCTATATAGGACCAGGCCCTCTTGTCCCCTTTTCACTATCATAATGGGGCTGTACAGTCCACCCCAAAGGGGCAGGTCTGTTCCGCTCCTTTTTGCGCTGGATTGGGGCCAGGGCAGCCTCACTGGCAGTCCTGAGGCCCCAATCCGTCATTTTTCCAGGCCACGGAGAAGTGACAAAATGCTGCTTCTCTGTGGCCCGGAAAAGGGGTGTCCTTGGGGCTTCGTGCCCCTCAACACCTCTGCTCTAAAGAGGAAAAAGGGGCAGCCCCTTTCTCCTCTGCATTGTTGGCACAGCCATTTGGTTACCACACCAACGATGCAAGTGCCCAAAAGGAGCTCCAAAATGGAGATCCTTTTCACACTGCTTGTAAGGCATGATAAAGCGCCCTCCAGCGGCGTGGTGACATGTCCTGTGCAATGCACTGTTTGGATGCGTCACACAGGACATGTCATGGATGCGCACCACGTGTGGGTGGGGCCACGCAATCATGGTGGTGCCCACACATGCTAAGATTCGGGAGCATGTAGTTACTTCGTGCTGCTGAACTTTAGTACTGGCGGCAGCATGCCGCTTTTGGGCTGTCTGTCTTGGCCCAGACTCACTGTCTTGAGAGGCATCTGTTCCACTGCTAAAGAGCTCTTACTATCAGCAACTTCTTCCTAATGTTTTGTCAGAATCTCCTTTCTTTTTGACTCCATTGGTCCAGATCCTGTCCACTAGTGCAGCAGAAAACTAGCTTGCTCCATCTTCTACATGCCTTCCCTTTAGATATTTAAGGATCATATCCATATGATATATTGAGAGTTTCTTGATAATTAGGTAAAGGATGGGAGGATGTCAAATGTCACTATCTTTACAACTACACTGTGGGTCCCATTTTCTACCTTGTATGCTAGTTTCCCCTCCCCTACAATGAGACTGGCTCTTCTGCTTGTCCTGTCTGTGAATAAATATTAAAATTCCTCTTTCAGTTTCATCAGCAAAGAATGTGTTGAGATCATACTGCTCTGTAACAAGCATCACAGACAGGGATTTAAATATTATATGCTCTTCATTCATCTTTAATATCATGACAATTCGGTTAACGTATTTCCGTCCACTGAATGAAACAAGCTAGAGATGCAGGACTGGGATGGCTTCAGACTGCTAAATGTTTAACAAATGGTCTTGTTAAACATAAAAGCTGAAGTGTCTGATTTCTGAGCAAAAGAAACAGTTTAGGGCTTGTTATGGAAGAGTTTGTGATGAGCAGCTTGGAGGAAACGGAAAGCATAGGCACCTGCGCACCTGCCTGCCTCAGCCCACACGAAAAGGAAGTGATGTCATTAGGGTCGTCTCATCATAACAATGAGGAGAAACTGATGAAGAGCTGTTTTATAGCCTTTCCCAATCCCAATGTCCTGTTGGTGTCCAGAGGGCAAGTATAAAACATGTTTTTCCAAGTTGCAGAAGGAAGTTTAAGTAATTAGTACTTGCCAGACAACTCATATACAACATTCATCATGCATCAAGCTGGTTCTGAAACCAAGAGCCATAATATGATTATTATTCCTTTTAAAAATGAATATTTTGTACATGTAGAAAAGTTTAGCATAGTCAATAGCATAGTGAGAGACATGAAATTCTGAATTAGGAAAGCAAAGAAAATAGGTAACAATATTAGAAACCTGGATTTTCTTATTGATAAATTTGAAAGTGGTTGGCTTTCTGTCATACTCCCCACTCTCAGAAGCTGCCAGCCTCCCCTTTCCAGTAGACCAGACTAGTGGTTCACTGTATGATAATGCAAAATATGAAGCAAATTTCAAAGCATAAAACCATATTCTTTATTTCTCATCCCAAACTCATTCCATCTAGCAAAGATTAAGAATTAACTTTTTGTCAGCATCTGTAGCTGGCATCTTCAGAGAAGATTTTAAATTTTTAAATCTATTTACATTTTTTACAGTGTATTAAAACATTTCTACCACTTCTTTCTGTTCACATGGAAGATCCATCAAGGTTGCAACAAATCATAAAATGGGGAGGGGGGGCAATAAAAACAAGAGAGATAAATGCAGGTAAATGTGTGTGTCAAATGCAGAGATCCAGCTTTGTAAATACAGTGGGCCCTTGGTATTTGTTGGAGTTTGGTTCTAGGACTCTCCATGGATACCAAAATCCATGGATGCTCAAGTCCCATTAAATACAGTGGCATAGTGAAATGGTGCCCCTTATATAAAATGCCAAAAACAATGTTTGATTTTGGAATTTATATTATTTTTGAATATTTTCAAAATGGCTGAATTTGTGGATTAAAAAATCCATGGATACAGGGGGTCGACTGTAATGACCCGAATCCTCTCAGGGGCTGTCCACACTGCAGAAATAATTGACAACACTTTGTCATGACACAATGCTATGGAATTCAGGAACTGTAATTTTGTGAGACATTTAGCCTTGTCTGTCAGAGAGCTCTGATGCCACAATAACCTCCAATTTTCAGAATTCCATAGTATCGAGACACTACAGTTAAAGTGGTGTCAAACTGGATTATTTCTGCAGGATGCAGCCTCAGTTACTTTTGCTGTATAACGAGGGTTTATGCTGGTGCAAGTGCTTTTTCAGTCACTGAGTAAAGATGGGCCCAGTACTTATTCCTAGTAGGGCAGTGCCTGGCAACTGTGTGGTAGCTGGGCCCATCTTTGCTCAGTGCCTGAAAAAGCTCTTGAACAACTAAAGCATCCAACCTCTACTTAATGACTTCCAAGACTCACACTTATTGAGGCAGTCTGCTCCACTGTTGAACTGAACTTATCATCAGGAATTTCTTCATAATGTTTAGGAGGAATCTCTTTTCTTTAATTGAATCCATTGGTTCACGTCCTAGTCTCTGAAGCAGCAGCAATGAATCTTGCTCCATTTTCTTCATGACATACCTTTAAATATTTAAAGATAGCAATCATATCACGTCTTTCTCTTCTCTTCTTTAGACCTTCTTCATAACTATCTCCCTAAACCATTCCTCCCAGGGTTAGGTTTTCCAGCCATTTTGCCATCCTGGCTACCTTCCTTTGGACGTGTTCCAGCTTGTCAATATCCTTCTGGGAGGAATCTATTGCAGCTTTTAAAAACCAGACTAACTGCTACCTCCCAGAGGGCCTTCTCTGCAATTGCTCCCAAACTATGGAACGGTCTGCCGGACGAGATCCGTCAAATTTCCAGCTTAGACAGCTTTAAAAAAGCTGTCAAGACAGATCTCTTCCAGCAGGCCTTTCCTGAATAAAAGTGCCTGGCCACAGAATGACTGCCCCTCACATCATGTATCAGCCCACCGCTCTGTTCTTGCTGTATTTTTTGTGTTTTTAACAGATGTTTTAATTGTAACTTGTTTAATCCTTTTTAAGGGGGGGAATTTGGGACACAAATTTGTAAATGTGGATTTTAACATGTTGTAAGCCTCTTTGATTGTCTTGTCACAGAAAAGCAGGATATAAATAAAAGTTTTATTTATTTTATTTATTATTTATTTGATCTATGGCCTATTGAATTTCTGTTGGCTTCAATGAATTTTCTATTGGGTACTAGCTGCCACACATTGTTCCCAGTTTATCCATCATAGTAATCCAAGGTAATTCACTTCCTTCTGCTTCCAGTGGGAGCAGCTAAACTAACCATAGACATATGGTTTATGGTTTGTTTAGCATGGTATGCAAGCCTGGCAGTAGCCAAAACTCTTGCATGTTTGTCTCCCAACAAGCCAGAGAAGGAAGCCGGGAACAAAGCCTATATTCTTTTCCAAACTTGTTGAGAGAGGAAAAACAAGCCAGAGCAGCAGCTGATGATGAATTCAAACATTGGAATAAATAAACCATGGAGTGAAGTCCATTTTTTATATATTTAGCTGCTCCCATGAAAAGAGACACCATTTCTGGCACAAGAGACAGCATGTGGCTCATCCATGCTTTTTTTTTAAATAGAATTTTATTAATCTTAACCAATAACATGAAGTGATATGTAAAGTAACATTTAGTATAGAATCACAGTCAAAAAGAGTTTCCTTATGCAGTCAATCAAAATGACCCAAGCATCTATGGAAGTCCAAGTTCTGTGTTCTCCCCCATATATTATTATTATTAACCTTTATTTATAAAGCGCTGTAAATTTACACAGCGCTGTACATACAATCTTTTTAATTGGACATGACACAAAAGGAGAAGGGAGTGGTGGGGGGAAGGGGATGAGGGCCAGCAGTTCTTCTCTACCTCCGAGGCCTGGATCAGGGGAGATGGACTGGAGGGATAGTCACTACAATAATTATAATATATGAAGTAACTAAAGTAAAACTTTTATGCTTTACTGGATAATTCATCATTGTTGTGGCTGTTGTTGTTGTACATCTTCAAGTCATTTCCAACTTATGGAAAACCTAATATGAACCTATCACAGGGTTTTCTTTGCCAGATTTGTTCAGAGTGGGGGGTTGCCTTTGCTTGCCTTTGAAGCTGAGACAGTATGACTTGCCAAAGGTCACCTAGTGAGTTTCCACAGCCATGTGGGGATTAAAACCCTGGTCTCCAGATTCCTAGTCCAGTACCTAAACCACTACACCACACACTAACACTGGTTTAGCCAAAGATTATTCCAGTGTAAATCACAGAGAAGTTTCTGGCTATTATGTGTCCATTTCTTTTTCTGCCTTTGTGGTGGTTCACTTCTTGAGTGGTTCCTACTGAAGGAGCTATCTAACAGTTGGCTTTCACAACGGGCACCATATTGCCCCACAGGGCTACATGGGTAGGATGGGGGGGGGGGCAGTTTCAAAGGAATAGCAATGTTAGTCTTTCTCAGTGTAAAATACGAAAGGGATCGATGAAATGAAGGTATATAGCAGCATATTTGAGGTTAGATTGGTTTATTTTAGTGGATTGGTTTATTTTGTGGATATCAACCCACTTCTCCAGATGGACTAGAGAGAGTGTTCATCTGTTCCATACAATGGAAGGCAAAAAAGAAACTGGTATGGTCTGTTTAAAGAAATTTTCCTTACATTCCATACCTCCACCTGTGCAGAATAAACAAAAGGGATTTATGTTGCTGCTACTAAGTGAGATTCAAAAGTTAAACAAGAAAGAAACATAAAAAAGAAAGTACAAAAACATATTTATTTATTTCCCTCCTTCCTTCCTCCCATATCCCTTCTTTGTCCCAACATGGGACTCACGGCAACAGAAAACTTTTGATTTTTTTTTAATTCCACAAAGTAACATTAATTAGAGCATTGTCAGCAAACTATTTCAGTGTTCATAAGTGTTGCCATTTTAATACTGTGGTTCAGCTGTGGTAGCTGGTGGTCCCCATGGCAGTGGAACAGTGAATCTTCTCTGTGCTTTGGTCTGAACTTCAAGAGGAGCTATCCATGGTGCTGAACCTATTCAAGAGATGTGTTTGACAGATAACAATTTTAATTTCACAATAAAACCTAGAAAAGTTTTGTCACACACTGCCATGAGAGCCACTGACTATCAAGTTACCTGAAGTGCAACAAAACCAGAAAATTGAAAGTGAATGGATTGTTGCCTTAACAGACACACCTAGTGGTCGATATTTATATATTTTAGATAATACAATAAATATTATAGTTTTAATGTTTAATTAATTAATAGTAACTCAGCCGTTTAGGTCATGTCCACATGGGCCAAATAACACACACACACACACACACACACACACACACACACACACACACACACACACACAC